>NC_088864.1:45950551-45992503 GCF_032884065.1 Artemia franciscana | reverse complement strand
GGGGGGGGGGAGTTGCCAAATTCATAAACTTAAAAATGTCACTATGTTTTGGCAAGGATCATTAGTATCAACAAAATGTGCAAATCTGAAATTGCCAATAATAATAGAATTTGTAGCTGAATATATTAAAATCTTCGTTTTCTGAGTTTCCGTTTCTGTTGGCAGTCACTGGTCATTGCTTACAATTTGTTACTAAGAGCTGTTTGATATAAGGCTCTCTTATACGTGAGGGAGGCTTTCATTCGATTTTCCAACCTCAGTTTTTTGTATTTCAGCTTGATATTCTTATAACAATGCGTAGGTAATGATGATCATCCCTGGAAATTTGCAACCTTTAAAATATATCTCAGTGTTGCAGGGAGAAAAAAAAATCACAATATTGAACTTCAGGCTTAGCGGTTTTCAAGAGCAGTTATTCAAGCAACCACCAGAAAGTGAACCCTCGTGGTAAATAGCAAGACATTGTCAAATCCTATAGAAAATAAGATAAGTGTGACATTTAAAAACAAAGCTCTTAGCGGCATTCCCTCCCCATGAGAAATATCCGGGGGGTTAGCTACTCATGAGCGACGCTAGATCAAATTCTTTTCCATGTCTAGGGGTTTTGTAAAATTCCTTCAGTATTATTCCAATGATATTAAAATTTCAATGATATTGTCAGTTATACACAAGAGTCACTGCCAGCAAGTTGAGTATCCTTGAAATGTTGTTGGACAGCAAAATCGAAAATAATGATTAAATAAATAGAAACAAAGGAGGCGAATATTTCTAAAGCCAATGATTTTCAACTACTTGAAAGAAAGGAAAAACTTGCTTATCTTGGACACGAGACCAACTTCTCAACAATAGAAGTATAGATAAACTATTATATAGTCCACTTTATACTCACCATAATACTTTATAAGAAGGGTTCAGCTTCTTCGTATTTCTATCCGAAGACTGCAAACATTGCAAAATCACGCTACACGCTAGCTTTCTTTAATGCTTCGAAAACGAATCGTCTCCTAAAAACAAAAGCAGGTTATTTAGAGTCAACATGAAATATTAAAGCAACACTGCCTGTGGAAGTTTATTTCGGAGAAAGACCGAACAGTCTTATATTTTTGAAAAAGATCTACACGTTGCATCGAAACCTCTCAGGTCTCAAATCAAATGTTTTGAGATCGATAAGAGGGTTGGGATTAGGTTAAAACTTTTGGCTTGTAATGGAGGGTCCCTGATTTAGCAAATTATAATAAAAATGGATGTGTTCTCATACGATAGTAAGGTTGAAAACCGAACACTGACTCGTATAAGTAGGGGATTGACTTCGAATGAAGATGTTTTGATTACCTTTTCAGTATACATATATTTAAATTTTCTTTATAAATCACTTTTCAGCAGATATTGAACTCATAAGATTTATTTTTAGTTTTGATGCTGACAATGTTATATTTTTAAGAAAGAAAATAAGGCCTTAGACAGTTAAAAACACCAGTAAATATCTTCCTGTCGGAACTCTTGTCTATTGGACAACGCACACAAGCCACAAGGTGGCCATTGACATCGAAGATTCATGGATCATTCACAGGTAAAGATGGAGTAAAAAATAGTGATTACGCCTCAATTTACTGTTTAACCTTTAATGTTCTCCTCCCTAGGTAAGAAAACTAACTTGGATCATTTACAATTGCGTTTACGTAGCTAAATGGTTGTCCCCTCCTCAACGCCTCGCTCTTTACGCTAAATCTTTTAATTGTTTTAAAAAGTAGAATTGTGGCAAAGAGTCAAACTTTAACGTAAAGAGCGATGCGTTGAGGAGGGGACAACCAATTTCATATACGGAGTAATTTCTGTTCATTTTAAGTTTTAATGTCGCTCCTTACTTACAGTTAAAAAAACTAGTTTTTTTTTTTATTTTCAATAATACAATCTGTATTAACAGTTACCGCAGTACATTTCTATAAAAATATACTGTTTGTTTGCCTGTTAACAGTTACCGCAATACATTTCTACAAAAATATACCGTTTGTTTGTCTGTTACACTATTTACAATCTGTTATAAAAAAAAACTAAAAAAAGAAAAAAAACAACAACAAAAATAATAAAAAATCAAAAAACAAAAAAATCAAAAAATCTAAAAAATAAAATAATTAAGAAAATGGAAAAAAATCTAAAAAAAATTAAAAAAAGGAAAAAGTCTTAAAAAATAAAAAAATAAATAAAAAAATCTAAATAGAGAAAATAAATAAATAAATAAAGAAAAAATAAAAAGTAAAAAAAAAATCTACATATAATGACATATTCAAAATGACGTCATTGCAATATAAGGAAGCTTTCATTTTAATACATAATTTCATATTCAATTTTATATATATAGATGTGACGTCCTATTCAACATAAATCTTTGCGACTCAAACAGAAAGTACCACTAATCCTACAATGGCACCAAAAAGGGCACACCAGGAGGAAACACCAGAGTAAACATGATAGAGACAACAATCTTGACAGGGCCTTCCGAGGGCGAGGCTGTTCTTATTCCTCGCATTCCCATGATTCCAACGGATCTGCCTCTTCAATTTAAAATATTACAATTTCCAATTCGATTAGCATTCGCAAACACCAACAACAAAGATCAAGGGCAATCATTAGAAAAAATGCGGTATAGATTTTAATACGGATTGTTTTTCCCATAGACAATTATATGTTGCATGCTCAAGAGTCGGTAAACCGGGCAATCTATTTATATGCACAGACAATGGAACAGCGAAGAATGTTGTATATCCACAAGTTTTACTCAGTTAAAAATTAGCACATATCCGTTATATATACATATGAGAATCCATATATAGAAGCATGTCGCTTGCCACTAGATGGGGCCAGAACCTAGTATGCGATAAAATATGGGAAATTTTTTTCAGCAGATGATTCTAAGAATATTCCCTTTAGGCTACATATTGTTTCTATTTTTTTATTTATCTGAAATCATAGATAGTCAAGATAATAAGTACTACGTTCATGAGACGTATGTTTGATTTTTATTACAAATTTTTCTTCATATTTTTAGATGGCAACATAACTTCAACCTATCCAAACTTATTTTCTTGTTTTATCCGTTCGAGTCTTCTTAGGATTAGCCTCATTCTAGGATCATAAAGAATCCAAAGTCTCAGTGGGATTTCCTTGCCTTGGGCTGTGCAGTCAGAATCATGTTTCTTTTGCTTTTATGTCAAAGATAAGATAGGAGAGCATTCCCTTGCTGGGGATTTGCTGCTGTGTTAAGGGTATGCGAAAAGATAGAGACAAATATTTTTAAAACGCCTGGCTTATAAAATCCTTGGATACGTTGCTAGAATTTTTTTTTCTTAATTGATTTCCGTTCGTTTTATGTTGACCTAATCGTTTTCAGGGAAAAAGAAAATAACACTTGAATCTTTTCATTTTTTAAGCAATTGCAGTTTGGCCTCCTATTTGCATGCTGGATAAACGTTTTCAATAATATTTTAACAACATAAACCTTTTTGAAAATTTTGACACAAATAATAGTGTGTAATTTAGTCATATACATCCTCTAGTTGACCTGATAAATAAAAATTAATACTATTCCCAAAAAATTAAATTTTTGCTCTTTGACAGCCTAGATACATTTACACTCATTTGATTTAGTCAAATTTTGAGACCAGAAGTAGCAACAGAAGCAGCCCCGGAAGTGGGAACTTAATGCCCTCAATTGCTCTTGGTATATTCCTGAGATGTCTTAATGGCAACCGGTAGGTACACAGTGTACTTAAATTCAATTTCAAAGCAATATGTAGTTTTCATATGGGCAAATTACATAACTGTGAGGGGATGACATACCCAATAACACTAGAGATATATTTACTAGATCGCTCAGCTATGCTGAAAAAAATGTCTGTCTAAACGTTTTAATTGGAAGTGTTTGGAAAATAACTGCCCTCCAATCCATTTTTACTCTTAAAGAGGGCACTAGAACTTCTAATTTCCAATCAAATTAGCTCTTTTTAAATACGCCCTTATGACCCTGGGGTATAGGTTACAACCCTTGCCCCAGGGCTCTAGAGGTTTTTTTCAGCACTAAAGGCATTGTTATATGTTTTTTAGACTATTTTGAACAAAATGGCTATCTAAAAATTACAATCAGATGTGTTTGGTGAAAAGAGGGGTAGTTGGGGTTGTGCCAGTTGCCCTCCATCACTCTTAATTCTTAAAAGGGAACTAGAGCTTACAACTTTCAACCAAATGAGCCCCCCACTAAAGGCTACACAACTATATCGTGCGTAAAAACCTTAAATACCCACAGGGTATAACTTATAATCCCTGCCCCCTGGCTCTGGGGGTTAGATTCAACCCCAAAACCCTTGTATATGATCATTGGATTATTTTGAATAGAATGGCTATCTCAAAGTTCTATTGAATTTATTTCGGGAATATACTAAGTGTGTGTGGGGAGGGGTAACTTCTCTCCGATCATTTTGACTTATAAAAAGGACACAAGAACGTCTGATTACCAATTCAATAAGCCCCCTCTGAAACATATACGACCACCATTTCTATAAAACCTTATATGCTCCAGGGGCATAACTTAGAACCATTGCCCTGAGGGCTCTGTGGGGTTGACATCCTTAAAGACATGATTACCGGACATTTCAACTACGCTGAACATAACGGCTTTCTCAAAATTTTGTCTGTATATGTTTGGGGAAATGATGGGCTTGGGGGGGGCGTTGGTTTACTCTACAATCGCTTTCGACATTAAAACGGGCACTACCCCCTTCAGTTTCCAATTAGATGAGCCCTTTTTGAAGTTTTTACGACAGCTCCTTTTATACGAAGTGCTCTGGCCTAAAAAGACATAAAATAGGCAGTGCTATCGAGCTGCTTATGATAACATACTTGTGCTAGAGAATTATAAATTTAGTAATGGCAGGAAATTGCTTTTCGCCCAATTTCGTAATAATAATTTGCTATCAGTAATAATTTGCCATCAAAATTAGCTCATGATACTATGTTTTTTTTAGTTTTTGGCCTGACTCATTATTCAGACAAGAAAAGTGGAGCTACAAAGTTCCAACTTTTATAGCTTCAAAAATTGTGCCTTAAAGGTCACTCTTATTCGTCAATCATTGAGTCGACACTTGAGGGTTGAATGTTGTTCAATTCAGCAAATAACGAACGGGAGAAGTCACTGGTGTTGTAATTGCGCATAAATTGGTTTTATTTACGAGTAAGACTAAAAAAAAATTGTATATTAAAAAAAACTTTCCTATACGATTCCCTGTCGAGTTGCAAACCAAGCCGGAGAAATGATACACTCGACAAATTAATAGGTGAACTTGAAAGCACAGTCAAAGGGAATATAAGTAGTACTTTATTTAGTAGTACCCTCTTCCAATAGTTACCAAAATTAATACTATATATAAAATATTTTCCAGTTTATGCTGATTCCAAATATGCAGAAATCACTGAATTTAAAAGTACCTATCAAACGATATGAGCGGAAGTAAATTTGCAGATTTTCAGAAAAAAGAGGCACCCCTGAAACAGATCTGACCGCATAATCGGTTATAAAATTAAATTTCGGTATCTCCAAATCCCTTTTTGGATATTTTCAAGCGCTGATGATGAAAATCAGTTATTTCCTTGGCATTGGTATGTTTTTTTTGTTTTTTTTTTACCTGTGTTAGTCAAATCCAATAAGTAGTTTTATCATCTCATAAGTAGATTCATTCGAAAGGAGATTCTAGTTGCCTCTTGAAAAGCCGAAAGTAATCAACGGCAACTAGGCATAAAAATTGTCACTTCAAAATTTTAAAGCAACGATTTTAATCAAAAAGGTAAAAACATAATTATAAAATATGTCTACGAAGATGCTATAGCCGATCCTTGGGGAAGGGTTGAATGGGTAAAAGTTTGAATGGGTCACAAGTACGGAAGATTTTCTGAATAAACTTTTGAAGAATGTCAGACTTATCATACGACACTGTTGAGATACGGATCTAATGCGTAATCTGGTCGAGAGTATTTTATGTTTTTCAAAAGAGGACTTTTCGGAGAATCAATCCCAACTTATGACAATAACCAACTTTCTTATAGTTACCTCCCTTCAACTAACTGGCACACCCTTGCTGATAGAAATGTCAAACCTACTGAATTTTATAATTTGTTGGGACAAAAATATAATTTGTTGGGTCTAAATTCTATTTAGACCGGGTTGCATCATCGTGATACCCATAGAACAAGAATGGGATATAAATTGATATCTTCAAGTAAGATTTACAATAGACGGATAACAATCAAAATTTGCCGTCAAAATATTTATGCCTAAATATTCAGGCTTACTTTCTCAACGGTGCTTGTTTCGAACCAATGTTTTTAATAGACAGAAATTCAGTTCAGAGTCTTTAGGTTTTTAAATCTTTCCTTTAACAAAGTGGAAATCATATCCAAATTAATATGCATAATCCAAGATCACAAGATAAGGGTCCAGTCATAAATATATGCAATCAACCTTGTAACATCACTGACAATTTCTTGATGGGAAATTCCAGTAAATATGAGTCTGAAGCCCAGTTTTAATTGGTGGAATTGGGCTCTTAGTAATCCAAAATTTTAAGAAACTTATTCACAAACTGTGGAAAGTAAAATTTTCCATGTCTGACCCTATGTGTAAGAAAATTAGAAGAGACCAGGCCACTCTTTCCCTTGTTAATGTCCTTAATGATAGGTACAGGAAAAACAGAACAGGCAGCACCCTAAAAACTTTAAGACCCTTATTTAAACCCAATTTACTTTATTGCCATAAAACACTTCTTATTAGCACTGACCACCAGCTAAGAGAAGCCACCATACCAATTATGAGGGGACTTGAAAGAATTTACAATAGAAGCGCCTTGGACTTAGAGAGGGGGGGGGTAATATTTTCTGCTGTTAAGAAAAATAAATGTGCTTTGAATGCCCGAAGTAAAATATTTGAAAAAAGAAAAAAATAGCTTTCCTTACAAAAAAGCCAAGTGAGGCTATCTCAGAAAATACTTGATTCATTCAAAATATGTTTTTTCTTTTGTCACGGGGACTTGGAATAAAACCCTAAGGATGGACGAGGCTACTAATCTTATTATTTGTCTCTTATCAAACTAAAATTTCATACAAGGTAGTCCCCATGTAGGAAACACCAGACCAGCCAAAATACAAATTATCTGGTCTAACATAATAAAGGTTTTTATCAGTACCATACAGCTGTTAAATGCAAGAGTATATCGTACTTTAGTCAAACAGTTTGTGGTAAAACTGTAGTAAGGAGCGACCCGGCTTAATAGTAACTGTAACTCTAAAAAATGGAATTTTGATACCAATAGTTAGATCAAAAGAATCACATTTAAATGCTGATTTCAAATATATAAGTTTCTTAAAGTTTAGTCTAACCCATCAAAAATTACCAGCCTGAGAAAATTCACCGTATTTTAGAAAATAGAAGAAAATCCTCTTAAAAGTAATAGAATCTTAACGAAAATCACACTATCAGATTCAGCGTATCAGAGAACCCTACTGTTAAAGTTTCAAGCTGTTGTCCTACCTCCAAATGTGGAATTTTGTATTTTTTGCCAGAAGCCGGATCATGGATTGCATGTTTATTTTTTTTTTATCCAGGGATGTATCGACCCAGTGGTCCAAAAATATTGCGAGAGGGCTCACTCTAACAGATATTAAAAGTTCTAGTGCCCTTTTTAAGAGACCAAAAAATTTGAGGGCACCTAGGCCCCCTCACACGCACATTTTTTCCCAAAGTTACAGGATCAAAATTTTTCAACTTAGTCGAAAACCTAATAACTATGTCTTTGGGGATGACTTAATCCCCCACAGTCGCCGTGGGAGGGGCTGCAAGTTACAAACTTTGACCATTGTTTACGTATAGTAATGGTTATTATGAAGGTTACAGACGTTTTTAGGGGGGTCTTTTTTACGTTGGGGTGGGAGTGGGTTGGAGGAGGGGGTTACGTGGGAGGATCTTTCCATGGCGGAATTTTTCATGAGGGAAGAGAATGTCCATGAAGGGGTTTAAAGATTTTACTAGTATTATTTAAAAAAAAAATGAGAAACTAAATGAAAAAATTGTAGCATTAAAGTAATGAGTAGCATTAAAACTTAAAACGAATATGAAATATTATGTTTATAAGGGGGTTCGTCTCCTACACAATACCTTGCTCTTTACGCTAAAGTATTTTTAGTAATTTCAACTATTTATCCTACGGCCTTTGTAATTCAGGGGTCATTCTTTTGGGGTAAATTCAAGCTTTAGTGTAAAGAGCAAGGTATTGATAAGGGGGCAAACCCCCTCATATACGTAATAAAATACGCAAATATAGAGTTCGTTACGTAAGTTAATTCGCAAGGTACGTATGTTTATTACTAAAAAAAACGTTCGTACAAAAATAAAAAAATCTAGTTGAATTCTTGAGTAGCCAAAAGTTGGAGGGCATCTAGGCCTTCTCCCTCTTCCCTCCCTTTTCTTATCAAAATCATCCAATCAAAACTGTGGAAAAGCCATTTAGCAAAAAAAAATTAATATGCAAATTTCATTTTAATTATTTATATGCGGTGAGCCTTTTTATTGTTTTAAAAAGTAGAGTTGTGACAGAGTCAAACTTTAGCGTAAAGAGCGAGCCGTTGCGGAGGGGACCACCTCTTTCATATACGGAGAAATTTCTTTTCGTTTTAAGTTTTAATGTCGCTCCTTGCTTGCAGTTAAAAAAAAAACTTGTTTTTGTGTTTAATCCAACAGTTCGTGGTAACGAACTGTAGTAAGGAGCGACCCGGCTCAATAGTAAACGAAACTCTAAAAAATAGAATTTTGATACCAATAGCTAACTCAAAAGAATCGCATTTTAATGCTGATTTTAAATATATAAGTTTCATCAAGATCAGTTATACCCATCAAAAGTTACGAGCCTGAGAAAATTTGCCTCATTTTAGAAAATAGGGGAAAACACCCCCTAAAAGTCATACAATCTTAACGAAAATCACACCATCAGATTCAACGTATCAGAGAACCTTGTTGTAGAAGTTTCAAGCTCCTATCTACCTATGTGGAATTTCGCATTTTTTGCCAGAAGACGGATCATGGATACGTGTTTTTTTTTTTTTTTTCAGGGGTGATAGTATCGACTGAGTGGTCCTACAATGTCGCAAGAGGGCTGATTCTAACGGAAATTAAAAGTTTTAGTGCCTTTTTAAAGTAACCAAAAAAATTGGAGGGCACCTAGGCCCCCTCCCACGCTAATTTTTCAAAAAAGTCACCAGATCAAAATTCTGAAATAAACATTTTATTCACCATAGTCGAAAAACCTAATAACTATGTCTTTAGGGACGACTTACTCCCCTGCAGTCCCATTGGGAGGGCCTGCAAGTTACAAACTATGACCTGTGTTTACATATAGTAATGGTTACTGGGAAGTATACAGGCGTTTTCAGGGCAATTTTTTTTGGTTTAGGGGGAGAGTTGAGGGGGGGGGGGTAATTACGTGGGAGGATATTTCCATGGAGAAACTTCTCATGGGGGAAGAGAATTTCAATGAAGGGGGCGCAGGATTTCCTAGCATTATTTGAAAAAGCAATGAAAAAATAAATATGAAAAGTTTTTTCTACTGAAAGTAAGGAGCAGCATTAAAACTTAAAACGAACAAAAATTATTACGCATATGACGTGTTTACCTCCTCGTTATACCTCACTCTTTACGCTAACGTATTTTTAGTAACTTCAATTATTTATTCTACGGCCTTTGTGATTCAGAGGTCATTCTTAAGGAATTGGGACAAAATCTAAGCTTTAGTGTAAAGAGCGAGGTATCGACGAGGGTTGAACCCCCTCATATGCGCAATAAAAACATACGAATATAGAAGGTCGTTACGTAAGTTAATTCGTAAGTTACGTATATTTTTTACCAATGAAAACGTTTGTAAAAAATTAAATTTCTAGTTGCTTTTTTAAGTAATCAAAAACTTGGAGGTTAACTAGGCCTCCTCCCTCGCTCCTTTGTTCTCAAAATCTTCCGATTAATTGCAATTCATGAATATGCAAATTTCGTTTTAATTATTTATGTACGGATAGCCAAGGTCAAAACATGCATTAATTCAAAACGCCCAGAAATTAAGTTAAAAAACAAGTTTTTTTAAATGAAAGTAAGGAGCAACGTTAAAACTTAAAACGAACAGAAATTAGTCCGTATATGAAAGGGGCTTTTCCTCCTCAACACCCCACTCTTTACGCTAAAGTTTCTTACTGTTTTAAAAATAAAGTTAACCCTCAGTAAATTGGTGAAAAATTATAATTTATGGGTACACGTAAAGACACTAAAATTAACTATAAACATGCGAATCCGATTACAAAACGATCACTCTGGTGAAATATTTTCAGATCAATTGCTGGCAATTGGAAACAGAAAGCTCCTAGTTGACTCAATTTCAGGACGTATACAACTGCCTCCTAAATTTTGTAATTTAGTGACGTCAAAAAATGATTTGGTTGAAAAGGTATTTTCGAATATTCTAACCAATTATAAAAATCATAAATGGCTAAGTGAACGAGCGATTCTGGCAGCCAAGAACAAAGACGTCCAAAAAATCAATAATATTATTCTGACCAAACTTCTGGACCAGACAGTCATTCACAAGTCAGTTGACACAGTTCTGGAATCAAATGAAGCGGTTAACTATCCATCGGAATTTTAAATTCCCTGGATCTCCCAGGGTTTCCACCACACGTGCTACAACTAAAAATAGGCTTGCCAATAATGATGTTGCGAAATGTTAACCCACCAAAGCTTTGCAACGGCACGCGACTTGCCTTAAAAAAAACCAATGGAAAACGTAATAGAGGCAACAATCTTGGCAGGGCCTTCTGAGGGTGAGGCTGTTCTTAATCCTCGCATTCCCATGATTCCAACAGATCTGCCTTTTCAATTTAAAAGATTGCAATTCCCAATTCGATTAGTATTTTCAATCACCATCAACAAAGCTCAAGGACAATCATTAGAAAAATGCGGTATAGATCTTCACGGATTGTTTTTCCCATGGACAATTATATGTTGCATGCTCAAGAGTCGGTAAATCGGACAATCTATATCTATATATATAAAAGTAAGTTGTCTGTGGGTTATGTATGTCGAGTGACTTCATGTTGTCGAGAAGTTAGTTGTCGTCATGTGTGTTATGACGATGACGTCATTAAAGGTATTTAAGAATATCGTTCAAAGACAAATTTTTAATTGTAATAAGATCCTGGACGGAAAAATGTTTAATTGTAAAATGACTGAAGAACCTACAATGGCAACAGCCGAGGAAGCTGCTCAAAGAGTCTATGCCAAAAAACTTGCGGATGATAGAGAAAGTAAGAAAAGAAAGCGTGCCGAGGAATCAAAAGAACAGCAAGAAACCAGGTTTGCGGCTGATAGAGAAAGTAAGAAAAGAAAGCATGCCGAGAAATCACAAGAACAGCAAGAAAACAGGCTTGCGGCTAAAGAACGCAAAACCGCGCAGTTAGAAGAAAATCCACCTGGACAGCGAGAGTCAACACATCAAAACTGAAAATGATAGCGATGATGATTGGGTTTGGGATTTTGACTTGGATAAGGTCATCAATGCCTACCAGATTTTAGTTTTAAAAAAAGGTTCGGCGATATGTATTTCATAGTGACGCTGAAAAATAAAGAAGAAAAAGAAAACTGAAAAAAGAAAAAAGGTAAAAAACTAAAAAAAAACTAAAAAGAAAAAACACTCAAAGAGAAATTACATACCGGGACACAAATGACGACTGGGACAGAGGGAATATAAATGAAAACCTGACAATCTATTTATATGGACAGACAATGTGACAGCAAAGAATGTTGTATATTCACAAGTTTTACGTAGTTAAAAATCTATATATATAAAAATAAGTTGTTTGTTTGTTTGTCTGTCTGTCGACTGACGTTGTGTTTGTCCGCATATGACGTCTGAATTATTTCATCATATACCAATTCAAAAACGAATGTATTCAAGCCGAAGTAGCTGAGTTGGTAAAGCGTTATGTTCCAGGTTCTAGGTCCGAGAGGTTCCAGGTTCGAACCTTGGCTTTAGCATTAATACAAAAGAAGAAAAAAACTAAAAAAGGTAAAACTACAAAAAAAACAAAAAAAAAATACTGAAAAAAACTAAAAAAAAACTAAAAAAATAGGTAAAAATTACAAAAAAAAACTAAAAAGGAAAAAAACTAAAAACTAATAAAAAAACTAAAAAAACTAAAAACTGGAAAAGAAAAAAACTAAAAAAGGAAAAAAACTGAAAAATTAAGGAGAAAAAGAAAACTAAAAAAAACTTAAAATAAAAATAAAAAAAATAAAAAAGGTAAAAACTACAAAAAAAAACTAAAAAAAAAACTAAAAAAGGTAAAAAAACT
Source organism: Artemia franciscana (assembly GCF_032884065.1). Classification (NCBI taxonomy): domain Eukaryota; kingdom Metazoa; phylum Arthropoda; class Branchiopoda; order Anostraca; family Artemiidae; genus Artemia; species Artemia franciscana. The sequence goes on along the minus strand of NC_088864.1, from coordinate 45,980,074 downwards.
AAAAGGTAAAAACTAAAAACAAAGGTAAAAACCAATAAAAAAACTAAAAAGAAAAAAAGGAAAAAAACAAAAAAAAATTATTTCATCATATACCAATTCAAAAACGAATGTATAAACAGACCGGGACACAGGGAATGTAAATGACGACCGGGACACTCAAAGAGAAATTACAGACTGGGACACCAGGACACAAATGACGACTGCTACGTGTGTGTCGACTGACGTCATGTTTGTCGACTGACGTCATTATAAGGATAGAGCTGTATGTCGTCATGAAGTTGTTTGTCGACTGACGAAATTACAGACTGGGACACAAATGACGACCGGGACACAGGAAATATAAATGACGACCGGGACACTCAAAGAGATATTACAGACTAGGACACCGGGACACAAATAATGACCGGGACACAGGGAATATAAATGACGACTGGGACACAGGGACACAGCTACAACGGGGACACCGGGGGGCACAGGGGGGATATATAAATGACGATGGGGACACAGGGAATGTTTGATTAGCAATCACCATCAACAAAGCTCAGGGGCAATCATTAGAATAATGAGGTATAGATATGAATACAGTTTGTTTTTCCCGTGGACTATTAGATGTTGCATGTTCAAGAGTCGGTAAACCTGACAATCTATTTATATGCACAGACAATGGGACAGCGAAGAATGTTGTATATTCGCAAGTTTTACGTAGTTTAAACATATATATATATATATATATATATATATATATATATATATATATATATATATATATATATATATATATATATATATATATATATATATATATACACCCCAACACCTAGTTGGTGGGGCGATTCGCCCCCCCCCCAAGCCCCCCCGCGCACATAAGTCGTAATTGCCAACGCTATATCATTTTTTGATCGAATTGATGCCAGAATCAGTTTTATCACAAACGTTTTACCAGTACCTCCTGGCGCATCCAAAAAGAAAATTTATCCAACGTTGTTATCGACAAAATGCAATATCGTATCATAAATGTCTTTTTGTTCCAACGTTAACTGGGAAATGTTATTTTGTACATACGACTATAGATCACTCGTACTGTAACTTTGTTCACGATCCAATTCTACACATGTCGAAACAGCAGCAATACGGTTAGGTGAAGGCATTCCCAAATCCTGAAGAGGTTTGTTTGCCATACGTACGCACAAATCTTCTATAATAACTAAAGTGTAGTTATAAATTTCTGATGTAAAATCAAACGTCATATCTGACGTCTCTAACTGTTTTCGATGGAGTATATCTTCGGAAATTTTTTACTTATATTTTTCCCATAACTCTGTAGGAGCTGATGGAGAGCAAGTTGTTAAAATGATGCCAAACAATGCACGAATTTGACTTGGGGTTGACGTTTCGCATGCGTCATTGATGCAGTTATCCCAGTGTTGGTCATTCTCCAATAAATTCAGAGCTTGGCATGTACTACGGTAAGTGTCATGTATAGTACCGTTTACAGTTCTCAAATACTCAAAGGATGTCGGACCGGGTACATTCACCAAAAGCAGGCGTAGAAAGAAGCATTCATGTTGATTGGGGTGAACGGTGTAGAGTCTTCCTATCGTGGTATCTTTGAAGATGGTAGGTTGGCCGTCGACTGACTTACCCTGTTTTCGACGTTCAAATACTTTATTTTTAGTATTCCACGTGTAATACGAAGGCACTTCAGTATACAGCAGTTTTTTTTTTGCAAAAGAATCATTTTTGCAAAGCGAAAAAAAAAGCTGTTAATTTTGTATCCGGTGGATTCAGGGCTCTTTGTTGCACGTTGGTTTCCGAGAAATAAACACGTTGACCATTCTGTAAATGTACCGCTAAGTGAACAACAGCTGGACTACGTTCATGTATCAGAAATGAAAGAATTCGCCAAACAGCTTCATTACTGCTTATGTATCTTCCAGCCTGATATTATAAGATTTCGCTGAAATCTTTGATTTCGGGCTGCAAGCCAAAAACTGCCATGTCACTGCCTTTGTTGACGTATTTACATATGTATTTGATTGCCTTTACGGAGTTACAGTATTCAACGTTTATGTGTGCATTAAGTGTTTTTGATAATAATGGGGAATATGGAACAACCCACTGGTTATCTACTTCGATGGTGGTACCGTTACGCTTCTTTATTATTGCTGTTTTACCGCCATCTTCAGTAGATCTTCTTCTATATTGTGGGTAACCATCATTGCCAGTAATTGTGTTGGACACTAAAAGTCGAGGATAATGCTTTGTGCACCTTCCTTTGGCCATGCATGGTGAATTTTCGTTCAGTGCACCGCAAGGTCCATGTATCATATTTTTTACAATAATATCATGGAACCCCTTATCGACATTTTTATCAGGTATTTCAGCGGAAATCACATCATCAATTTCGTTCGAAGTAATTTTTTTATGTAGCCAGATTAGTATAGGTGCGTGTGGCAAACCTCGTTTTTGCCATTCCACTGAGTACATCCAGCATCGCACTGACCCAAACACTTCAAGTTTTACTATGTAGTTTATCAGTGATTTCAACTTTTGCCGGAAGACACGGGCCGTAATGTCATGCCTATGACCGCCGATTGTCCTTGAAGTAAAAGCTGCAGTATCTCGTCCCAAGATTGATTACATGTAAATGTAATAAATAAATCTGGACGACCATAGAGACGAACATACGCAATAGCATCTTGAGCATATTCATGCATATGACGGGGACTGCCAGCATATGACGAAGGTAAAATTGTTAATCTTCCAACGTTTGTGGTATTACCGTCATTTATAACTGCATCTCGCAAATGAATGTATTGTTCAGAGCGGAGCTTGGTCTGATTCAGGCGGATATATAGCAAACGTTCTGATTCAATTTTAGCATACATATCAACGACAAATTGGTGAAACAATTCACGGCATTTTAAAATATAATTTTCTTCATCCTGCCGAATCATTAGTCTATAGGAATAATAATGCATTGCACTGCATTTCTTATTCATTTCTTTGTTAGTGGCTGGATTCATCAATTTAATATTAAAGCGATAGCCGTCGGCTCAATCCCAAAAAATGATAGGATATTGTAGGGCATCGTAGCATCGATGAGTTTCAGCAATTCTTAACAACTGAGCGTTTCGCTTATGAAGAATAATATCTCGAGGTAAAAACTGATCACCGACCATAATGATTGCCACTTCGTCGATAGTTGGAGCATTGTATCTACGCACATGTTGGCCAGGAGGCGTTTTGTCAGCGGAAATAACAATTTTATGCGTATCAGTAGGCATCAAATCGATGGCTGTTTTGAACAGACGCACTAAATTATTATTTTCGCGGAAAAGATGTTGCAATTGGGAAACGATTGTCCTTTCAACGTTGGGAGAAATTTCGCAACGTGCATTCAATTCAGAATTTCTATCACTGATGAAGTACAATTGTAAAAATTTATGATTGTCGCCTGAGAATGGTAGAAGGGACCCCGCTCTATGATAAATTTGTCCTTTTACTTTGAAAGTAGACATAAATTGATCTGTATTTTCGATTTGGGCTCCAAACGACGTCATTTGGAAACATGAGTTGTATTTTCTGATTTGTGACAAAAAACGCTTAGATACTGACGTAGTTCCAGTAAGGAAAGTCTTCAATGGCTCTGGTGGTGCAGCCAATAGAGGAAGTTTAACTTTTCCTGAGGCGCAACACATTCCCATTGTTTCACCATTGAATTTCAAGGCCTTGCAATAGGGACAAATTTTAGACATTGTCCCGATTTGAACACATCTACTCAAGCTATAATCATCGACTGGGCTGTACCTGAATGCCAGGCGATAACTTTCGGGTTGCCCTGATTCCTCGGCACGCTTTCTTTTCTTACTTTCTCTATCAGCAGCAAGCCTGATTTCTTGCTGTTCTTGTGATTCCTCGGCACGCTTTCTTTTCTTACTTTCTCTATCAGCAGCAAGCCTGATTTCTTGCTGTTTTTGTGATTCCTCGGCACGCCTTCTTTTTTCACTTTCTCTTTTAGCAGCAAGTCTGCTTTTCGCGTTGCTCTGGTAGTTTCTCGGCACGCTTTCTGTTCTTTCTTTCTCTATCAGCCTCAAGCCTGTTTCCTTGCTGTTCTTTTGATTCCTCGGCAGGCTTTCTTTTCTGACTTTCTCTATCAGCAGCAAGTTTTTTGGCATAGATTCTTTGAGCATCTTCATCGGCTTTTGCCATTGTAAGTTCATCAGTCATTTTAAACATAAACATTAATAGATTTCTACGTGAACATATATGTCTTAAATATCTTTAATGACGTCACCGTCATAGCAAAAATGACGACAACTAACTTCATGACGTCAGTCGACACAGAAACATGACGTCACCTGACAGACACACAGACAGCCAACTTATTTATATATAGATATATATATATATATATATATATATATATATATATATATATATATATATATATATATATATATATATATATATATATATATATATATATATATATACATATATATATATATATATATATATATATATATATATATATATATATATATATATATATATATATATATATATATATATATATATATATATATATATATATATAAAAAAGTTGTTTGTCTGTCTGTCGACTGACGTCATATTTGTGTGGCGACTGACGTCATGTTTGTCGACTGACGTCATTATAAGGATTGAGCTGTATGTCGTCATGAAGTTGTTTGTCGTCTGACGTCATGTTTGTCGACTAACGAAACTACAGACCGGGACACAAATGACGTGTTATGTCTGTTATAACGTAATAGAGGCAACAATCTTGACAGGGTTTTTTGAGGGTGAGGCTTTTCTTATTCCACGCATTCTCATGATTCCAATGGATCTGCCTTTTCAACCTAAAAAATTGCAATTCCCAATTTGATTAGCATATTTAGTTTTCAGTCCAGAACCACTAAAGCTATTATGTAAATATCAAAAATATTTATGTTGTCTGAGCAATAATTTTTAGTTTTTATTTCAAAATAAAACTGACAATTTTAGAATTATATCTATCTATATATATAAAAATAAGTTGTCTGTCTGTGGATCAGGTGACGTCATGTTTCTGTGTCGACTGGCGTCATGAAGTTAGTTGTCGTCATTTTTGCTATGACGGTGACGTCATTAAAGATACTTAAGACATATATGTTCACGTATATATCCGATGAAGATGCTCAAAGAGTCTATGCCAAAAAACTTGCTGCTGATAGAGAAAGTCAGAAAAGAAAGCGTGCCGAGGAATCAAAAGAACAGCAAGGAAACATATATATATATATATATATATATATATATATATATATATATATATATATATATATATATATATATATATATATATATATATATATATATATATATATATATATATATATATATATATATATATATATATATATATATATATATATATATATATATATATATATATATATATTCACAGGTGGGACACAGGGACACAACTACAATGGCGCGTAACTAATATGGCGCGTAACGACTTACGCGAGGGGGGGGGGCTTGGGGGGCGCGAAGCGCCCCCACCAACTTGGTGTTGGTGTGGCGCGAGGCGCCACCCCAACAGCTAGTATATATATAAAAATAAGTAGTTTGTTTGTATATATATATTCGTATATATATTCGTATTCAGATCTATACCTCATGATTCTATTGATTGCCCTTGAGCTTTGTTGATGGTGATTGCTAATCGACCATTTCCTTTGTTGCCGTCGTCATTTATATATCCCCCTGTGCCCCCCGGCGTCCCCGTTGTAGTTGTGTCCCTGTGTCTGGGTCGTCATTTATATTCCCTGTGTCCCCGTCGTCATTTGTGTCCCGGTGTCCCAGTCTGTGATTTCTATTTGAGTGTCCCGGGTGTCATTTATATTCGTCAGGATATTGTAGGGCATCGTAGCATCGATGAGTTTAAGCAATTCTTGTCAACTGATTGTTTCGCCTATAAAGAATATTATCTCGAGGTAAGAACTGATCACCGACCACAACGATTGCCACTTTGTTGATAGTTGCGTATCAGGAGGCATCAATTCGATTGCTGTTTTTAAGCAGAAGCACTAAATTATTATTTTTGTGGAAAAAATGATATATATAAATATATATATATATTTTCTTTTTAGTTTTTTTGTAGTTTTTACCTTTTTTAGTTTTTTTCTTCTTTTGTATTTATGCTAAAGCCAAGGTTCAAACCTGGAGCCTCTCGAACCTAGAACCTGAAACATAACGCTTTACCAACTCAGCTACTTCGGCGTGAATACATTCGTTTTGAGCAGCTTCCTCGGGTGTTGCCATTGTAGGTTCTTCAGTCATTTTACAATTAGAAATTTCTCTTTCAACGGTCTTCTTACAATTAAAAATTTGTCTTTGAACGATATTCTTAAATACCTGTGTCCCGGTCGTCATTTGTGTCCCGGTATCCCAGTCTGTAATTTCTCCTTGAGTGTCCCGGTCGTTATTTATATTCCCTCTGTCCCGGTCGTCATTTGTGTCCCGGTCTGTAATTTCTCTTTGAGTGTTTTTTCTTTTTAGTATTTTTTAGTTTTTTATATTTTTTCTTTTTTCAGTTTTCTTTTTCTTCTTTATTTTTCAGCTTCACTATGAAATACATATCGCCGAACCTTTGTTTTTTTAACTAAAATCTGGTAGGCATTGATGACCTTATCCAAGTCAAGATCCCAAACCCAATCATCATCGCTATCATTTTAAGTTTTGATATGTTTTGACTCTCGCTGTCCAGGTGGATCTTCATCTAACTGCGCGGTTTTGCGTTCTTTAGCCTCAAGCCTGTTTCCTTGCTGTTCTTTTGATTCCTCGGCACGCTTTCTTTTCTGACTTTCTCTATCAGCAGCAAGTTTTTTGGTATAGACTCTTTGAGCATCTTAATCGGATATATACGTGAACATATATGTCTTAAGTATCTTTAATGACGTCACCGTCATAGCAAAAATGACGACAACTAACTTCATGACGCCAGTCGACACAGAAACATGACGTCACCTGATCCACAGACAGACAACTTATATATAGATAGATATAATTCTAAAATTGTCAGTTTTATTTTGAAATAAAAACTAAAAATTATTGCTCAGACAACATAAATATTTTTGATATTTACATAATAGCTTTAGTGGTTCTGGACTGAAAACTAAATATGCTAATCAAATTGGGAATTGCAATCTTTTAGGTTGAAAAGGCAGATCCAATGGAATCATGAGAATGCGTGGAATAAGAAAAGCCTCACCCTCAAAAGGCCCTGTCAAGATTGTTGCCTCTATTACGTTATAACAGACATAACACGTCATTTGTGTCCCGGTGTCCCGGTCTGTAGTTTCGTTAGTCGACAAACATGACGTCAGACGACAAACAACTTCATGACGACATACAGCTCAATCCTTATAATGACGTCAGTCGACAAACATGACGTCAGTCGACACACAAACATGACGTCAGTTGACAGACAGACAAACAACTTATTTATATATATATATATATATATATATATATACAAGCCCCCCCGCGCGCGTAAGTCGTTACGCGTCATAATAGTTACGCGCCATTGTAGTTGTGTCCCTATGTCCCACCTGTGAATATAGATATATATATATATATATGGTTTTAACTACGTAAAACTTGCGAATATACAACATTCTTTGCTGTCCCATTGTCTTTGCATATAAATAGATTGTCAGGTTTACCGACTCTTGAACATGCAACATATAATGGTCCATGGGAAAACAATCTGTATTCAGATCTATACCTCATGATTCTAATGATTGCCCTTGAGCTTTGTTGATGGTGATTGCTAATCGACCATTCCCTGTCCCGGTGTCCCGGTCGTCATTTACATCCCCCTGTTTCCCCCGGTGTCCCCGTTGTAGTTGTGTCCCTGTGTCCCGGTCGTCATTTATATTCCCTGTGTCCCGGGTCCCGGTCATCATTTGTATCCCGGTGTCCCGGTCTGTATATACATTCGTTTTTTAGTTTTGTTTTTCTCCTTTATTTTTTTCCTTTTTTTTTCTTTTTTAGCTTATTTAGATTTTTAGATTTTTTAGTTTTTTTTATTAGTTTTTAGTTTTTATTTCTTTTTAGTTTTTTTGTCCCGGTCGTCATTTATATCCCCCTGTTTCCCCCGGTGTCCCCGTTGTAGTTGTGTCCCTGTGTCCCGGTCGTTATTTATATTCCCTCTGTCCCGGTCGTCATTTGTATCCCGGTGTACCGGTCTGTATATACATTCGTTTTTTAGTTTTGTTTTTCTCCTTTATTTTTTTCCTTTTTTTTCTTTTTTAGTTTATTTAGATTTTTAGATTTTTTAGTTTTTTTATTAGTTTTTAGTTTTTTTTTCTTTTTAGTTTTTTTGTAGTTTTTACCTTCTTTTTAGTTTTGTTAATTTTTTTTTTTACTTGTGTCCTGGTCGTCATTTATACTCCCTGTGTCCCGGTGCTTTGTTGATTGCTAATCGAACATTCCTTTTGTCCTGGTCGCTTTCTCTTTGAGTGTCGTCATTTATTTTTTTCTTTTTTAGTTCTTTTAGTTTTTACCTTTTTTAGTTTTTTTTTAGTTTTTAGTTTTTTTAGTTTTTTACCTTTTTTTAGTTTTTTTAGTTTTTTTAGTTTTTTAGCTTTTTTATTTTTTTTATTAGTTTTTAGTTTTTTTGTAGTTTTTGCCTTTTTTTTAGTTTTTTAGCTTTTTTATTAGTTTTTAGTTTTTTTTGTAGTTTTTGCCTTTTTTTAGTTTTTTTAGTTTTTTAGCTTTTTTATTTTTTTTATTAGTTTTTAGTTTTTTTTTGTAGTTTTTGCCTTTTTTTAGTTTTTTCAGTTTTGACGTCACCTGATCCAGTTTTTTCAGGTGACGTCACCTGATCCACGATCCACAGATCCACAGACAACTTATTTTTATATATATAGATAGTTTTTTTTTTTTACTTATGTCCTGGTCGTCATTTATACTCCCTGTGTCCCGGTGCTTTGTTGATTGCTAATCGAACATTCCTTTTGTCCTGGTCGCTTTCTCTTTGAGTGTCGTCATTTATTAGTTTTTTCCTTTTTTTTTTAGTTTTTTATTGGTTTTTACCTTTATTTTAGCTTATTTTTCAGTTTTTTCCTTTTTTTTAGTTTTTTTTTATTTTTTATTTTTTTTAGTTTTTTACCTTTTTTTAGTTTTTTTAGTTTTTTTAGTTTTTTAGCTTTTTTACTTTTTTTATTAGTTTTTAGTTTTTTTTTGTAGTTTTTGCCTTTTTTTAGTTTTTTCAGTTTTTTTTTTAGTTTTTTATTGGTTTTTACCTTTATAGTTTTTTTAGTTTTTTAGCTTTTTTATTTTTTTTATTAGTTTTTAGTTTTTTTTGTAGTTTTTGCCTTTTTTTAGTTTTTTCAGTTTTGACGTCACCTGATCCAGTTTTTTCAGGTGACGTCACCTGACACATCCATCCATCCATCCACAGACAACTTATTTTTATATATATAGAAGATATAGAAGATAGAAGATATATATATATATATATAGATATATATATATATATATATATATATATATATATATATATATATAATATATATATATATATATATATATATATATATATATATGTATATATATATATATATATATATATATCTATATATATAAAAATAAGTTGTCTGTGGATGGATGGATGGATGGATGTGTGGATGGATGTGTCAGGTGACGTCATGGAAAAAACTAAAAAAAGGCAAAAACTACAAAAAAACTAAAAACTAATAAAAAAAAATAAAAAGGCTAAAAAACTAAAAAAACTAAAAAAAGGTAAAAAACTAAAAAAAACTAAAAACTAAAAAAAAAACTAAAAAAAAGGAAAAAACTGAAAAATAGAAGAGAAAAAGAAAACTAATAAAATTTTAGGCTAAAAAAGGCAAAAAACTAAAAACTAAAAAAAAACTGAAAAAACTAAAAAAAGGCAAAAACTACAAAAAAAACTAAAAACTAATAAAAAAAATAAAAAGGCTAAAAAACTAAAAAAACTAAAAAAAACTAAAAAAAGGTAAAAAACTAAAAAAAACTAAAAACTAAAAAAAAACTAAAAAAAAGGAAAAAACTGAAAATAGAAAAGAAAAAGAAAACTAATAAAATCAAGAATAAAAATAAAAAAAAAATAAAAAAGATAAAAACTAAAAAAAAAAGTAAAAAGAAAAAACGAAAAAAAACTAAAAAAGCTATAAAAAAAAAGGTAAAAACCAATAAAAAACTAAAAAAAAACTAAAAAAGGTAAGAACTAAAAAAGAAAAAAATAAATGACGACACTCAAAGAGAAAGCGCCCGGGACAAAAGGAATGTTCGATTAGCAATCAACAAAGCACCGGGACACGGAGTATAAATGACGACCAGGACATAAGTAAAAAAAAAAACTAAAAAAACTAAAAAGAAGGTAAAAACTACAAAAAAACTAAAAAGAAAAAAAAACCTAAAAACTAATAAAAAACTAAAAAATCTAAAAATCTAAATAAACTAAAAAAGAAAAAAGGAAAAAAATAAAGGAGAAAAACAAAACTAAAAAACGAATGTATATACAGACGGGGACACCGGGATACAAATGACGACCGGGACACAGGGAATATAAATGACCATACATAAGCCATAATGATCAGGACATAAGTAAAAAACATAAATGACGACCGGGACAAATGACGACCAGGACATAAGTAAAAAAAAAAACTAAAAAAACTAAAAAGAAGGTAAAAACTACAAAAAAACTAAAAAGAAAAAAAAACCTAAAAACTAATAAAAAACTAAAAAATCTAAAAATCTAAATAAACTAAAAAAGAAAAAAGGAAAAAAATAAAGGAGAAAAACAAAACTAAAAAACGAATGTATATACAGACGGGGACACCGGGATACAAATGACGACCGGGACACAGGGAATATAAATGACCATACATAAGCCATAATGATCAGGACATAAGTAAAAAACATAAATGACGACCGGGACACAGGGACACAACTACAACGGGGACGCCGGGGGGCACAGGGGGATATAAATGACGACCGGGACAGGGAATGGTCGATTAGCAATCACCATCAACAAAGCTCAAGGGCAATCACTAGAATCATGAGGTATAGATCTGAATACGGATTGTTTTCCCATGGACCATTATATGTTGCATGTTCAAGAGTCGGTAAACCTGACAATCTATTTATATGCACAGACAATGGGACAGCAAAGAATGTTGTATATTCGCAAGTTTTACGTAGTTAAAAACATATATATAATATATCTATCTATATTCACAGGTGGGACATAGGGACACAACTACAATGGCGCGTAACTAATATGGCGCGTAACGACTTACGCGCGCGGGGGGGCTTGGGGGGGCGCGAAGCGCCCCCACCAACCAGGTATGACGACACTCAAAGAGAAAGCGACCGGGACAAAAGGAATGTTCGATTAGCAATCAACAAAGCACCGGGACACAGGGAGTATAAATGACGACCAGGACATAAGTAAAAAAAAAACTAAAAAAACTAAAAAGAAGGTAAAGACTACAAAAAAACTAAAAAGAAAAAAAAAACTAAAAACTAATAAAAAAACTAAAAAATCTAAAAATCTAAATAAACTAAAAAAGAAAAAAAAGAAAAAAGGAAAAAAATAAAGGAGAAAAACAAAACTAAAAAACGAATGTATATACAGACCGGGACACCGGGATACAAATGACGACCGGGACACAGGGAACATAAATGACCATACATAAGCCATAATGACCAGGACATAAGTAAAAAATATAAATGACGACCGGGACACAGGGACACAACTACAACGGGGACGCCGGGGGGCACAGGGGGATATAAATGACGACCGGGACACCGGGACAGGGAATGTTCGATTAGCAATCACCATCAACAAAGCTCAAGGGTAATCATTAGAATCATGAGGTATAGATCTGAATACGGATTGTTTTCCCATGGACCATTATATGTTGCATGTTCAAGAGTCGGTAAACCTGACAATCTATTTATATGCACAGACAATGGGACAGCAAAGAATGTTGTATATTCGCAAGTTTTACGTAGTTAAAAACATATATATAATATATCTATCTATATTCACAGGTGGGACATAGGGACACAACTACAATGGCGCGTAACTAATATGGCGCGTAACGACTTACGCGCGCGGGGGGGCTTGGGGGGGGCGCGAAGCGCCCCCACCAACTAGGTGTTGGGGTGGCGCGAAGCGCCACCCCAACAGCTAGTATATATATATATATATATATATATATATATATATATATATATATATATATATATATATATATACATCTTCTATATATATAAAAATAAGTTGTCTGTGGATCTGTGGATCAGGTGCATATGACGTCTGAATTATTTCACACTAATACAAAAGAAGAAAAAAAACTAAAAAACTAAAAAACTAAAAAAAACTAAAAAAAGGTAAAAAACTAAAAACTAAAAAAAAACTGAAAAAACTAAAAAAAGGCAAAAACTACAAAAAAACTAAAAACTAATAAAAAAACTAAAAAAGCTAAAAAACTGAAAAAACTAAAAAAACTAAAAAAAGGTAAAAAACTAAAAAAAACTAAAAACTAAAAAAGAAAAAAACTAAAAAAAAGGAAAAAACTGAAAAATAAAAGATAAAAAGAAAAAAACTGAAAAATAAAAGATAAAAAGAAAGCTAAAAAATATGAATAATATATATAAAAATAAGTTGTCTGTCTGTCTGTGGATCTGTGGATCAGGTGCATATGACGTCTGAATTATTTCACACTAATACAAAAGAAGAAAAAAAACTAAAAAAGCTAAAAAACTAAAAAAAAAACTAAAAAAAGGTAAAAAACTAAAAACTAAAAAAAAACTGAAAAAACTAAAAAAAGGCAAAAACTACAAAAAAAACTAAAAACTAATAAAAAAAACTAAAAAAGCTAAAAAACTGAAAAAACTAAAAAAACTAAAAAAAGGTAAAAAACTGAAAAAAACTAAAAACTAAAAAAGAAAAAAACTAAAAAAAGGGAAAAAACTGAAAAATAAAAGATAAAAAGGAAAAAACTGAAAAATAAAAGATAAAAAGAAAGCTAAAAAATATGAATAAAAATAAAAAAAATAAAAAAGATAAAAACTACAAAAAAAACTAAAAAGAAAAAACGAAAAAAAAAATAAAAAAGCTAAAAAAAAGGCAAAAACCAATAAAAAAACTAAAAAGAAAAAAAAGTAAAAAAAACTAAAAAATTATTTCATCATATAATATGACGTCTGAATTATTTCATCATATACCAATTCGAAAACGAATGTATTCAAGCCGATGTAGCCTAGTTGATAAGGCGTTATGTTCCAGGCTCTAGGTTCAAGAGGTTCCAGGTTCGAACTTTGGCTTTAGCATTAATATAAAAGAAGCAAAAATCTAAAGAAGGTAAAAACTACAAAAAAAAACTGAAAAGAAAAAAAAGAAAAAAATCTAAAAAGGCTTAAAAACTAAAAAAACTAAAAAAAAAGGTAAAAAACTAAAAAAAAAACTAAAAAAAGGAAAAACCATAAAATAAACTAAAAACTAATAAAAAAAACTGAAAAAAGCTAAAAAACTAAAAAGAACTAAAAAAGGTAAAAACTAAAATAACTAAAAAAGAAAAAAAACTAAAAAAAGGAAAAAAACTGAAAAATAAAGGAGAAAAAGAAAACTAAAAAAATATGAATAAAAATAAAAAAACTAAAAAGATAAAAACTTCAAAAAAAACTAAAAAGAAAAAAGAAAAAAACTAAAAAACCTAAAAAAAGGTAAAAACCAATAAAAAAAACTAAAAAGAAAAAAAGGGAAAAAATTAAAAATTTATTTCATCATATACCAATTCAAAAACGAATGTATACCGGGATGACGACCGGGACACAGGGAATATAACTGACGACCGGGACGCAGGGACACAACTACAACGGTGACGCCGGGGGCACAGGGGGGATATATAAATGACGACGGGGACACATGCAATGTTCGATTAGCAATCACCATCAACAAAGCTCAAGGGCAATCATCAGAATCATGTTCCCATGGACAATTATATGTTGCATGTTCAAGAGTCGGTATGCAATGGCACTCGACTTGCCGTAAAAAAAACAATGGAAAACCTAATAGAGGCCACAATCCTGACAGGGCCTTTTGAGGGTGAGGCTGTTCTTATTCCTCGCATTCCCATGATTCCAACGGATCTGCCTTTTCAATTTAAAAGATTGCAATTCCCAATTCGATTAGCATTTGCAATCACCATTAACAAAGCTCAAGGTCAATCATTAAAAAAATTACCAATAATACTTTTAAGAAATATCAACCCACCAAAGCTTTGCAATGGCACGCGACTTGCCGTAAAAAAAAAAAAAACAATGGAAAACCCAATAGAGGCCACAATCTTGACAGGGCCTTATGAGGGTGAGGCTGTTCTTATTCCTCGCATTCCCATGATTCCAACGGACCTGCTTTTTCAATTTAAAAGATTGCAACACAGACAATGGGACAGCGAAGACTGTTGTATATTCACAAGTTTTACGTAGTTAATTTGTATTGTATCTATCTATCTATCTAACCTGGAATCTCTCGGACCTAGAACCTGGAACATAACGCTTTACCAACTCAGCTACTTCGGCTTGAATACATTCGTTTTTGAATTGGTATATGATGAAATAATTCAGACGTCATATGCGGACAAACACAACGTCAGTCGACAGACAGACAAACAAACAAACAACTTATTTTTATATATATATAGATTTTTAACTACGTAAAACTTGTGAATGTACAACATTCTTTGCTGTCACATTGTCTGTCCATATAAATAGATTGTCAGGTTTTCATTTATATTCCCTCTGTCCCAGTCGTCATTTGTGTCCCGGTATGTAATTTCTCTTTGAGTGTTTTTTCTTTTTAGTTTTTTTTAGTTTTTTACCTTTTTTCTTTTTTCAGTTTTCTTTTTCTTCTTTATTTTTCAGCGTCACTATGAAATACATATCGCCGAACCCCTTGACTCTCGCTGTCCAGGTGGATTTTCATCTAACTGCGCGGTTTTGCGTTCTTTAGCCGCAAGCCTGTTTTCTTGCTGTTCTTGTGATTTCTCGGCATGCTTTCTTTTCTTACTTTCTCTATCAGCCGCAAACCTGTTTTCTTGCTGTTGTTGTGATTCCTCGGCACACTTTCTTTTCTAACTTACTCTATCATCCGCAAGTTTTTTGGCATAGACTCTTTGAGCAGCTTCCTCGGCTGTTGCCATTGTAGGTTCTTCAGTCATTTTACAATTAAACATTTTTCCGTCCACGATCTTCTTACAATTAAAAATTTGTCTTTTAACGATATTCTTAAATACCTTTAATGACGTCATCGTCATAACAAACATGACGACAACTAACTTCTCGACAACATGAAGTCACTCGACAGACATAACCCACAGACAACTTACTTTTATATATATAGATATAGATTGTTCGATTTACCGAGTCTTGAGCATGCAACATATAATTGTCCATGGGAAAAACAATCCGTGAAGATCTATACCGCATTTTTCTAATGATTGTCCTTGAGCTTTGTTGATGGTGATTGAAAATACTAATCGAATTGGGAATTGCAATCTTTTAAATTGAAAAGGCAGATCTGTTGGAATCATGGGAATGCGAGGAATAAGAACAGCCTCACCCTCAGAAGGCCCTGCCAAGATTGTTGCCTCTATTACGTTTTCCTTTTTTTTTTTAAGGCAAGTCGCGTGCCGTTGCAAAGCTTTGGTGGGTTAACATTTCGCAACATCATTATTGGCAAGCCTATTTTTAGTTGTAGCACGTGTGGTGGAAACCCTGGGAGATCCAGGGAATTTAAAATTCCGATGGATAGTTAACCGCTTCATTTGATTCCAGAACTGTGTCAACTGACTTGTGAATGACTGTCTGATCCAGAAGTTTGGTCAGAATAATATTATTGATTTTTTCGACGTCTTTGTTCTTGGCTGCCAGAATCGCTCGTTCACTTAGCCATTTGTGATTTTTATAATTGGTTAGAATATTCGAAAATACCTTTTTAACCAAATCATTTTTTGACGTCACTAAATTACAAAATTTAGGAGGCAGTTGTATACGTCCTGAAATTGAGTCAACTAGGAGCTTTCTGTTTCCAATTGCCAGCAATTGATCTGAAAATATTTCACCAGAGTGATCGTTTTGAAATCGGATTCGCATGTTTATAGTTAATTTTAGTGTCTTTACGTGTACCCATAAATTATAATTTTTCACCAATTTACTGAGGGTTTACTTTATTTTTAAAACACTAAGAAACTTTAGCGTAAAGAGTGGGGTGTTGAGGAGGAAAAGCCCCTTTCATATACGGACTAATTTCTGTTCGTTTTAAGTTTTAACGTTGCTTCTTACTTTCATTTAAAAAAACTTGTTTTTTTAACTTAATTTCTGGGCGTTTTTGAATTAATGCATGTTTTGACCTTGGCTATCCGTACATAAATAATTAAAACGAAATTTGCATATTCATTAATTGCAATTAATCGGAAGATTTTGAGAACAAAGGAGCGAGGGAGGAGGCCTAGTTAACCTCCAAGTTAGTGTAACAGACATAACCCACAGACAACTTATTGTTGTCTTGGCAATTTATTGTATGTACGTTATTTTGACGTCATTATAAGACGTCATATACAAAACTTTATATACTTATAATGACGTGAAATGCAAACCCACAAACAAACAAACCTACATATATACAACTTATTTGTATATATAGATATAGTTTCTTTTTCATTTTTTTTTCTTTTTTAGTTTTTTCTTTTCTTTGTTTTTTTTAGTTTTTCTTTTTTAAGTTTCTTCTTTTTATTGATTTGTTTTCTTCAATTTGTCAATGTTCATTCTAACATTGACACTTGGAAAAATCTTTACGTGCAAAGCAAGCTAAAGCTCCAACAATTTATAATAAACCTCAAAATTTTGGGTATCTGTTTTAAGGTTTTCGAATTACCTTAATCTTTTGTCAAAATACATTGAAATATTTGGACAATTCCAAGTTTTTTTCAGTTTTTTCTTTTTTTAGTTTTTTAGCTTTTTTTAGTTTTTTTTCTTTTTAGATTTTTAGCTTTTTATTTTTTTTTTTTTTTTACCTTTTTCTTTTTAGGTTTTTTCTTTTTTTACTTTTTTTATTTTTTAGTTTTTTTAGTTTTTTTCTCTTTAGTTTTTTTTTAGTTTTTTACCATTTCTCTTTTTTCAGTTTTCTTTTTCTTCTTTATTTTTCAGACGTCATATGCAAACCCTCAACACAAAAATACATACAACTTATTTTTATATATATAGAAGATATAATCTGGCGTAACAGACAAAGTGTAACAGACATAACAAACAGACAACTTATTTTTATATATATAGATATATATTCACAGGTGGGACACAGGGACACAATTATAATGGCGCGTAACTAATATGGCACGTTAACGACGGGGGGGATGGGGGGGTGCGAAGCGCCACATCAACAGCTAGTATATATATAAAGATGAAAAAAATAAAACAATAAAAAAAACTAAAAAACTGAAAAAACTTAAAAAAGTAAAGAACTAAAAAAACAAAAAGAAAAAAGGAAAACTACAAAAAACTAAAAAAAATAAAAAAACTAAAAAGAAAAAACTGAAAAAGAAAAAACAAAAGAAAGAAACTAAAAAAGAAGAAAAAACTAAAAAAACTAAAAAAGGTAAAAACTAAAAAAAACTAAAAAGAAAAAAAGAAAAAAAACCAAAAACACTAGAAAAACTAGAACACAAAAAAAAGAAAAAACTAAAAAAAGAAGGAATTAAAAAAGAAAAACTAAAAAAGAAAAAGAAAAAGATTAGAAACATTAATCCCATCAATATCCAAAGATTTTTATTTTAAACCCTTAATACCTTTAACAATCGCTGACTTTTCAACTGAAATCACATGTCTCTGATATAAACATGAAGGCAATTTTTTTTCGAGCAAACGTGAGAAACGCTTATGCAATGCACAATTAACTTTCGAAAATATTTTTGAACAATGTTCGATCCAAGATGGATGACGTAAAATATCACTAGAATTTGCATCCGGAAACTAGGCAGAATTTATCACTTTTTGCCACTTACTATTACTTTTCGGAAAAGTTTCAGCGGAGTAATGAACGGCGCGAAGATGGCGCTTATATTCGAGTTTCGTCTTTTGTTTTAGATCGAACACAGTACCCCGAGACCACAGGCAGACCAAATTCTTAACCAGAATTTGGCCTTATTTTTGATCACACTTTTGATCACACCTTAGGATCACACTTTCAGATTGGAAGTATGATCCAGATCACTTACCCTCCTTCGTAGTAGGTGAAAATAAATGAAACATCATTTTGAAAACAAAAAAGTGAATAAAACTGCTTGTATTTGACTGACTTGAATTAAGCAGAAATCAATCAGTCTAAATTAGAGTTTTAAAAGCAATTAATGGCTCTCCTTAAGATTGTATGACGTTTAGGGGGTGTTTCCTATTTTCAATTTTCTGAAATGAGGCGAATTTTCTCGGGCTCGTAACTTTTGATGGGTATAACTGATCTAGATGAAACTTATATATTTAAAATCAGCATTTAAATGCGATTCTTTTGATGTAACTATTGGTGTCAAATTTGAATTTTTTAGAGTTTCGGTTACTATTAAGTCGGGTCGCTCCTTACTACAGTTCGTTACCACGAACTGTTTGATGTACATTTTAGCTCATTTATTGACTTCAAATTTAAGCACTTATAAAATTTATGCTTCAACAGCAGTCATTCCAACATCTCATCTTATGTCAGCAAAATATCATTTTAGGTCAATAAGTTCTTCATTCTTTTAAATGCTTCAAAATTGTTTGCCTTAAGAAAATAAAGAATTTCCGCTATGAGAGTGTCCAAGCAGAAAGTCAGAAAGATAATTTACTCTTCTGTTGGGTGGTTCTAAAAACCAAGGAAACAAAGAAAGAACTCAACGGAGCAAAGTAAATTAGGTTAGAAAACAAACTGATTTATTTTTTTTTCCAGAGCGAGAAGTCAACTGATTGTTTTGGATTAAAACCAGATTGATTGTATCATCTGAAGACATTATCTTTTGTAATAAAAAAGAATATTTAGGGATAGATTCTCTATTCCTAGTATCAGATCAGGGATAGTCAGCCTGGGTCAATTTTGGAGACCCTTTAGTTTTATAGCATTAAGTAATTTTAATTAATAATATTGAATAACTGTTAGTCTTATAATAATCGTAGGAGCATCAGCTATGATAAGGGTTTATAAGTAATATTGCAAACATCAAAATAATGTTGAATTTATATTAAAATTTATTTAAATAGAACTAAAAGCTATTGAAAAGTAAGTTTCAGAAATTCAAATGTAGTTGTGTGACATTTTTTGTCTAGATTAGATTGTAGCCCATTTCCTTAAGCTTATAATCATAGACTGGTTCAATTTATTCCTCTTTATCCTTTTTACTTCTTAAGCTTCTTGATTGTTTCATTTCCTTCAAATTATTATAAGTGCGCCCCAGTTGCAACAATTCGAAAGAATAAAGAAGGGGATGGCAAAAAATATTTTTCAAAATCTAGGGGTGAGTTCAATTTTATAATTTTTTTTCAGTGAAAAGGTAAAAATAGAGTATATGAAAATTCGTATATAAAATTCGAAATCCATGGGGGATGGTTAGAGAAATCAAGTGGGCAACCCTTGTGTAATGTAAAATGCAATGTGTTTTATATTACTATTTTAAACTCAAAAGATTTACACGATAGCGATTCCGCCGCGTTCAAAGGAGAAATTGCTGTTTAATTCAGAAGGATTTTGTTATGGTGCCATTTTGTTTTTGCGTCAAAGAACAATCGAATTCAATGTTTTTCTTTGAGTAAAGTCTTGTTCAAATTTTGAATGAATCCTAGTTTCTTGTGATAACCAATGGAAAAAAACCCAACTAAACCTCAAATAAATATGCTATCACAACTGTCCTTAGGACAAAAAAAAATGTTTTTGAACATAGGAGACACAGACTAATGATATTTCGTTTTAAACCCACTAGGTTTAATGATGCCAAGGTTGCATCACATTTTCGGAGTTACTTTTCCCCTTTTCTAAGTTAAACAAATTTTTTTACATTAATTGCTTTTAAAACTCTAATTTAGACTGATTGATTTCTGCTTAATTTAAGTCAGTCAAATACAAGCAGTTTTATTCACTTTTTTGTTTTCAAAATGATGTTTCATTTATTTTCACCTACTACGAAGGAGGGTAAGTGATCTGGATCATACTTCCAATCTGAAAGTGTGATCCTAAGGTGTGATCAAAAGTGTGATCAAAAATAAGGCCAAATTCTGGTTAAGAATTTGGTCTGCCTGTGGTCTCGGGGTACTGTGTTCGATCTAAAACAAAAGACGAAACTCGAATATAAGCGCCATCTTCGCGCCGTTCATTACTCCGCTGAAACTTTTCCGAAAAGTAATAGTAAGTGGCGAAAAGTGATAAATTCTGCCAAGTTTCCGGTTGCAAATTCTAGTGATATTTTACGTCATCCATCTTGGATCGAACATTCTTCAAAAATATTCTCGAAAGTTAATTGTGCATTGCATAAGCGTTTCTCACGTTTGCTCGAAAAAAAAATTGCCTTCATGTTTATATCAGAGACATGTGATTTCAGTTGAAAAGTCAGCGATTGTTAAAGGTATTAAGGGTTTAAAATAAAAATCTTTGGATATTGATGGGATTAATGTTTCTAATCTTTTTCTTTTTCTTTTTTAGTTTTTCTTTTTTAGTTCCTTCTTTTTTTTAGTTTTTTCTTTTTTTTGCGTTCTAGTTTTTCTAGTGTTTTTGGTTTTTTTCTTTTTTTCTTTTTAGTTTTTTTAGTTTTTACCTTTTTTAGTTTTTTTAGTTTTTTCTTCTTTTTTAGTTTCTTTCTTTTGTTTTTTGTTTTTTAGTTTTTTTTAGTTTTTTGTAGTTTTCCTTTTTTCTTTTTGTTTTTTTTAGTTTTTTACTTTTTTAAGTTTTTTTAGTTTTTTAGTTTTTTTATTCTTTTATTTTTTCTTCTTTATATATATACTAGCTGTTGATGTGGCGCTTCGCACCCCCCAATCCCCCCCCCTGTCGTTTAACGTGCCATATTAGTTACGCGCCATTATAATTGTGTCCCTGTGTCCCACCTGTGAATATATATCTATATATATAAAAATAAGTTGTCTGTTTGTTATGTCTGTTACACTTTGTCTGTTACGCCAGATTATATCTTCTATATATATAAAAATAAGTTGTATGTATTTTTGTGTTGAGGGTTTGCATATGACGTCTGAAAAATAAAGAAGAAAAAGAAAACTGAAAAAAGAGAAATAGTAAAAAACTAAAAAAAAAACTAAAGAGAAAAAACTAAAAAAAACTAAAAAATAAAAAAAAGTAAAAAAAAGAAAAAACCTAAAAAGAAAAAGGTAAAAAAAATAAAAAGCTAAAAATCTAAAAAGAAAAAAAACTAAAAAAAAGCTAAAAAACTAAAAAAAGAAAAAACTAAAAAAACTAGGAATTGTCCAAATATTTCAATGTATTTTGACAAAAGATTAAGGTAATTCGAAAACCTTAAAACAGATAGCCAAAATTTTGAGGTTTATTATAAATTGTTGGAGCTTTAGCTTGATTGGCACGTAAAGATTTTTCCAAGTGTCAATGTTAGAATGAACATTGACAAATTGAAGAAAAAAAATCAATAAAAAGAAGAAACTTAAAAAAGAAAAACTAAAAAAAAACAAAGAAAAGAAAAAACTAAAAAAGAAAAAAAACTGAAAAAGAAACTATATCTATATATACAAATAAGTTGTATATATGTAGATTTGTTTGTTTGTGGGTTTGCATTTCACGTCATTAAAAGTATATAAAGTTTTGTATATGACGTCTTATAATGACGTCATAATAACGTACATACAATAAATTGCCAAGACAACAATAAGTTGTCTGTGGGTTATGTGTGTTACACTATGTCTGTTACGCCAGATTATATCTTATACATATATAAAAATAAGTTGTATGTATTTTTGTGTTGAGGGTTTGCATATGACGTCTGAAAAATAAAGAAGAAAAAGAAAACTGAAAAAAGAAAAATGGTAAAAAACTAAAACAAAACTAAATAGATAAAACTAAAAAAAAAACTAAAAATAAAAAAAAATAAAAAAAGAAAAACCTAAAAAGAAAAAATGTAAAAAAATAAAAAAAATAAAAAGGTAAAAAACTAAAAAGAAAAAAAACTAAAACAAGCTAAAAAACCAAAAAAGAAAAAAATAAAAAAACTGGGAATTGCACAAATATTTCAATATATTTTGACAAAAGATTAAGGTAATTCGAAAACCCTAAAACAGACACCCAAAATTTTGAGGTTTATTATAAATTGTTGGAGCTTTAGCTTGCTTGGCACGTAAAGACTTTTCCAAGTGTCAATATTAGAATGAACATTGACAAATTGAAGAAAACAAATCAATAAAAAGAAGAAACTTAAAAAAGAAAAACTAAAAAAGAAAAAAACTAAGAAAAGAAAAAACTAAAAAAGAAAAAAACTGAAAAAGAAACTGTATCTATATATATATAAATAAGTTGTATATATGTAGGTCTGTTTGTTTGTGGGTTTGTATTTGACGTCATTATAAGTATATAAAGTTTTGTATATGACGTCATTATAAGATGACACTACAGACCGGGACACCGGGACACAAATGACGACCGGGACACCGGGACAGAGGGAATAAAAATGACGACCGGGACACTCAAAGAGAAATTACAGACTGGGATACCGGGACACAAATGACGACCGGGACACAGGGAATATAAATGCCGACCAGGACACAGGGACACAACTACAACGGGGACGCCGGGGCACAGGGGGATATATAAATGACGACGGGGACACAGGGAATGTTCGATTAGCAATCACCATCAACAGAGCTCAAGAGCAATAGTTAGAAAAACGCGGTATAGATATGAATACGGATTGTTTTCCCATGGACAATTATTATGTTGCATGTTCAAGAGTTGGTAAACCTGATAATCTATTTATAAAGACAGACAATTCGCAATTGTATATTCGCAAGTTTTACGTAGTTAAATATATATATATATATATATATATATATATATATATATATATATATATATATATATATATATATATACTAGCTGTTGGGGTGGCGCTTCGCGCCACCCCAACACCTAGTTGGTGGGGGCGCTTCGCGCCCCCCCCAAGCCCCCCCGCGCGCGTAAGTCGTTACGCGCCATATTAGTTACGCGCCATTGTAGTTGTGTCCCTACGTCCCACCTGTGAATATAGATATATATATATATATATATATATGTTTTTAACTACGTAAAACTTGCGAATATACAACATTCTTTGCTGTCCCATTGTCTGTGCATATAAATAGATTGTTTACCGACTCTTGAAAATGCAACATATAATGGTCCATGGGAAAACAATCCGTATTCAGATCTATACCTCATGATTCTAATGATTGCCCTCGAGCTTTGTTGATGGTGATTGCTAATCTACCATTCCCTGTGTCGCCATCGTCATTTATATATCCCCTTGTGCCCCCCGGCATCCCCTTTGTAGTTTTGTCCCTGTGTCCCGGTCGTCATTTGTGTCCCGGTGTCCCAGTCTGTGATTTCTCTTTGAGTGTCCCGGGCGTCATTTATATTCCATGTGTCCCGGTGTCTCGGTCGTCATTTATATCCCCCTGTGCCCCCCGGCGTCCCCGTTGTAGTTGTGTCCCTGTGTCCCGGTCGTCATTTATATTCCCTGTGTCCCGGTCGTCATTTGTATCCCGGTGTCCTTGTCTGTATATACATTCGTTTTTTAGTTTTGTTTTTCTCCTTTATTTTTTTCCTTTTTTCTTTTTTTTCTTTTTTAGTTTATTTAGATTTTTAGATTTTTTAGTTTTTTTATTAGTTTTTATTTTTTTTCTTTTTAGTTTTTTTGTAGTTTTTACCTTTTTTTTAGTTTTTTTAGTTTTTTTTACTTATATCCTGGTCGTCATTTATACTCCCTGTGTCCCGGTCGTCATTTGTGTCCCGGTGCTTTGTTGATTGCTAATCGAACATTCCTTTTGTCCCGGTCGCTTTCTCTTTGAGTGTCGTCATTCATATTCCCTATGTGCCGGTGTCCCGGTCGTCATTTGTGTCCCGATGTCCCGGTCTGTAATTTCGTCAGTTGAAAACTTATGATGAAATAAATTTTTAATTTTTTCCTTTTTTTTGTTTTTAGTTTTTTTTATTGGTTTTTACCTTTTTTAGGTTTTTTAGTTTTTTTCTTTTTTCTTTTTAGTTTTTTTTGAAGTTTTTATCTTTTTAGTTTTTTTATTTTTATTTATATTTTTATAGTTTTCTTTTTCTCCTTTATTTTTCAGTTTTTTCCTTTTTTTAGTTTTTTTTTCTTTTTTAGTTCTTTTAGTTTTTACCTTTTTTAGTTTTTTTTAGTTTTTTTAGTTTTAGCTTTTTTTATTTTTTTTTTATTAGTTTTTAGTTTATTTTATGGTTTTTTCCTTTTTTTAGTTTTTTTTAGTTTTTTATCTTTTTTTAGTTTTTTTTTAGTTTTTAAGCTTTTTTAGATTTTTTTATTTTGTTTTCTTTTTTTTGTAGTTTTTACCTTCTTTAGATTTTTGCTTCTTTTATTTTTGCTTTTTGGTAACATTCTACCTTTTTCAATGTTTTTCAATTTTTCAGTGTTCATTCTAACATTGATGTTAGAAAAAAATTTTACGTACCAAGCATGCAAACACTCGACAATTTATAATAAAACTCAAAATTATAAATATCTGTTATAAGGTTTTCGAATTACTTTAATCTATTGTCAAAATATATAGAAATATTTATGCAATTACCAGTTTCTACATTTTTAGTTTCAGTTTGCTTTTCAGTTTAGTTTCATTTTTATATATATTTAAGATATAATCTGGCGTAACGGACAGACAACTTATTTTTATATATATAGAAGAAGATAGATTTTTATATATATAGATACAGTTTCTTCTTTAGTTTTTTTTCTTTTTTAGTTTTTTCTTTTTTTAGTTTCTTCTTTTTATTGATTTTTTTTCTTCAATTTCTCAATGTTCATTCTAACATTGACACTTGGAAAAATCTTTACGTGCCAAGCATGCTAAAGCTCCAACAATTTAAATTAAACCTCAAATTTGGGGTATCTGTTTTAAGGTTTTCGAATTACTTTAATCTATTGTCAAAATATATTGAAATATTTGTGCAATTCCCAGTTTTTTTTTAGTTTTTTTTTTTTAGTTTTTAGCTTTTTTAGTTTTTTTTTAGTTTTTTATCTTTTTTATTTTTTTACGTTTTTTCTTTTTAGGTTTTTTCTTTTTTTAATTTTTTTAATTTTTAATTTTTTTTTTTAGTTTTTTCTCTTAGTTTTTTTTTAGTTTTTTACCATTTTTCTTTTTCGAATTACTTTTATCTATTGTCAAAATATTTCAAAATATTTATGCAATTTCCAGTTTTTACATTCTAGTTTGTTTTCTTTTATATATATATAGAAGATATAATCTAGCGTAACGGACAGACAACTTATTTTTATATATATATATATATATATATATATATATATATATATATATATATATATATATATACATATATATATATATATATATATATATATATATATATATATATATATACTAGCTGTTGGGGTGGCGCTTCGCGCCACCCCAACACCTAGTTGGTGGGGGCGCTTCGCGCCCCCCCCCCAAGCCCCCCCGCGCGCGTAAGTCGTTACGCGCCATATTAGTTACGCGCCATTGTAGTTGTGTCCCTATGTCCCACCTGTGAATATAGATATATATATATATATATATATATATATATATATATATATATATACTAGCTGTTGGGGTGGCGCTTCGCGCCACCCCAACACCTAGTTGGTGGGGGCGCTTCGCGCCCCCCCCAAGCCCCCCCGCGCGCGTAAGTCGTTACGCGCCATAATAGTTACGCGCCATTGTAGTTGTGTCCCTATGTCCCACCTGTGAATATAGATATATATATATATATATATATCTATATATATAAAAATAAGTTGTCTGTGGATGGATGGATGGATGGATGGATGGATGGATGTGTCAGGTGACGTCACCTGAAAAAACTGGATTAGGTGACGTCAAAACTGAAAAAACTAAAAAAAGGCAAAAACTACAAAAAAAACTAAAAACTAATAAAAAAAATAAAAAAGCTAAAAAACTAAAAAAACTATAAAGGTAAAAACCAATAAAAAACTAAAAAAAAAACTGAAAAAACTAAAAAAAGGCAAAAACTACAAAAAAAAACTAAAAACTAATAAAAAAAGTAAAAAAGCTAAAAAACTAAAAAAACTATAAAAACTAAAAAAAGGTAAAAAACTAAAAAAAATAAAAAATAAAAAAAAACTAAAAAAAAGGAAAAAACTGAAAAATAAGCTAAAATAAAGGTAAAAACCAATAAAAAACTAAAAAAAAAAGGAAAAAACTAATAAATGACGACACTCAAAGAGAAAGCGACCAGGACAAAAGGAATGTTCGATTAGCAATCAACAAAGCACCGGGACACAGGGAGTATAAATGACGACCAGGACACAAGTAAAAAAAAAAATTAACAAAACTAAAAAGAAGGTAAAAACTACAAAAAAACTAAAAAGAAAAAAAAACTAAAAACTAATAAAAAAACTAAAAAATCTAAAAATCTAAATAAACTAAAAAAGAAAAAAAAGGAAAAAAATAAAGGAGAAAAACAAAACTAAAAAACGAATGTATATACAGACCGGGACACCGGGATACAAATGATGACCGGGACCCGGGACACAGGGAATATAAATGACGACCGGGACACAGGGACACAACTACAACGGGGACACCGGGGGAAACAGGGGGATGTAAATGACGACCGGGACACCGGGACAGGGAATGGTCGATTAGCAATCACCATCAACAAAGCTCAAGGGCAATCATTAGAATCATGAGGTATAGATCTGAATACAGATTGTTTTCCCATGGACCATTATATGTTGCATGTTCAAGAGTCGGTAAACCTGACAATCTATTTATATGCAAAGACAATGGGACAGCAAAGAATGTTGTATATTCGCAAGTTTTACGTAGTTAAAACCATATATATATATATATATATATATCTATATTCACAGGTGGGACATAGGGACACAACTACAATGGCGCGTAACTATTATGGCGCGTAACGACTTACGCGCGCGGGGGGGCTTGGGGGGGGGCGCGAAGCGCCCCCACCAACTAGGTGTTGGGGTGGCGCGAAGCGCCACCCCAACAGCTAGTATATATATATAGATATACTAGCTGTTGGGGTGGCGCTTCGCGCCACCCCAACACCTAGTTGGTGGGGGCGCTTCGCGCCCCCCCCAAGCCCCCCCGCGCGCGTAAGTCGTTACGCGCCATAATAGTTACGCGCCATTGTAGTTGTGTCCCTATGTCCCACCTGTGAATATAGATATATATATATATATATGGTTTTAACTACGTAAAACTTGCGAATATACAACATTCTTTGCTGTCCCATTGTCTTTGCATATAAATAGATTGTCAGGTTATCCCCCTGTTTCCCCCGGTGTCCCCGTTGTAGTTGTGTCCCTGTGTCCCGGTCGTCATTTATATTCCCTGTGTCCCGGGTCCCGGTCATCATTTGTATCCCGGTGTCCCGGTCTGTATATACATTCGTTTTTTAGTTTTGTTTTTCTCCTTTATTTTTTTCCTTTTTTTTTTCTTTTTAGCTTATTTAGATTTTTAGATTTTTTAGTTTTTTTTATTAGTTTTTAGTTTTTATTTCTTTTTAGTTTTTTTGTCCCGGTCGTCATTTATATCCCCCTGTTTCCCCCGGTGTCCCCGTTGTAGTTGTGTCCCTGTGTCCCGGTCGTTATTTATATTCCCTGTGTCCCGGTCGTCATTTGTATCCCGGTGTACCGGTCTGTATATACATTCGTTTTTTAGTTTTGTTTTTCTCCTTTATTTTTTTCCTTTTTTTTTCTTTTTTAGTTTATTTAGATTTTTAGATTTTTTAGTTTTTTTATTAGTTTTTAGTTTTTTTTTTCTTTTTAGTTTTTTTGTAGTTTTTACCTTCTTTTTAGTTTTGTTAATTTTTTTTTTTACTTGTGTCCTGGTCGTCATTTATACTCCCTGTGTCCCGGTGCTTTGTTGATTGCTAATCGAACATTCCTTTTGTCCTGGTCGCTTTCTCTTTGAGTGTCGTCATTTATTTTTTCTTTTTTAGTTCTTTTAGTTTTTACCTTTTTTAGTTTTTTTTTAGTTTTTAGTTTTTTTAGTTTTTTACCTTTTTTTAGTTTTTTTAGTTTTTTAGCTTTTTTATTTTTTTTTTTAGTTTTTAGTTTTTTTGTAGTTTTTGCCTTTTTTTTAGTTTTTTGTCCTGGTCGCTTTCTTTTTGAGTGTCGTCATTTATTAGTTTTTTCCTTTTTTTTTTTAGTTTTTTATTGGTTTTTACCTTTATTTTAGCTTATTTTTCAGTTTTTTCCTTTTTTAGTTTTTTTTTATTTTTTATTTTTTTTAGTTTTTTACCTTTTTTTAGTTTTTTTAGTTTTTTTAGTTTTTTAGCTTTTTTACTTTTTTTATTAGTTTTTAGTTTTTTTTTGTAGTTTTTGCCTTTTTTTAGTTTTTTTCAGTTTTTTTTTTAGTTTTTTATTGGTTTTTACCTTTATAGTTTTTTTTAGTTTTTTAGCTTTTTTATTTTTTTTATTAGTTTTTAGTTTTTTTTGTAGTTTTTGCCTTTTTTTAGTTTTTTCAGTTTTGACGTCACCTAATCCAGTTTTTTCAGGTGACGTCACCTGACACATCCATCCACACATCCATCCACACATCCATCCACAGACAACTTATTTTTATATATATAGATATATATATATATATATATATATATATATATATATATATATGTGGTTTTAACTACGTAAAACTTGCGAATATACAACATTCTTTGCTGTCCCATTGTCTTTGCATATAAATAGATTGTCAGGTTTACCGACTCTTGAACATGCAACATATAATGGTCCATGGGAAAACAATCTGTATTCAGATCTATACCTCATGATTCTAATGATTGCCCTTGAGCTTTGTTGATGGTGATTGCTAATCGACCATTCCCTGTCCCGGTGTCCCGGTCGTCATTTATATCCCCCTGTTTCCCCCGTGTCCCCGTTGTAGTTGTGTCCCTGTGTCCCGGTCGTCATTTATATTCCCTGTGTCCCGGTCGTCATTTGTATCCCGGTGTCCCGGTCTGTATATACATTCGTTTTTTAGTTTGTTTTTCTCCTTTATTTTTTTCCTTTTTTTTCTTTTTTAGCTTATTTAGATTTTTAGATTTTTTAGTTTTTTTATTAGTTTTTAGTTTTTTTTTCTTTTTAGTTTTTTTGTCCCGGTCGTCATTTATATCCCCCTGTTTCCCCCGGTGTCCCCGTTGTAGTTGTGTCCCTGTGTCCCGGTCGTCATTTATATTCC
>NC_088864.1:45896618-45950451 GCF_032884065.1 Artemia franciscana | reverse complement strand
TAAAAAGAAAAAAAGGGAAAAACTAAAAAAAATTTTCATCTAAAAAACTAAAAAAAACTAAAAAAGGTAAAAACTAAAAGAACTAAAAAAGAAAAAAATAAATGACGACACTCAAAGAGAAAGCGACCAGGACAAAAGGAATGTTCGATTAGCAATCAACAAAGCACCGGGACACAGGGAGTATAAATGACGACCAGGACATAAGTAAAAAAAAAAACTAACAAAACTAAAAAGAAGGTAAAAACTACAAAAAAAAAGAAAAAAAACTAAAAACTAATAAAAAAACTAAAAAATCTAAAAATTAAATAAACTAAAAAAGAAAAAAAAAGGGAAAAAAATAAAGGAGATAAACAAAACTAAAAAACGAATGTATATACAGACCGGGATACCGGGATACAAATGACGACCGGGACACAGGGAATATAAATGACGACCGGGACACAGGGACACAACTACAACGGGGACACCGGGGGAAACAGGGGGATATAAATGACGACCGGGACACCGGGACAGGGAATGGTCGATTAGCAATCACCATCAACAAAGCTCAAGGGCAATCATTAGAATCATGAGGTATAGATCTGAATACAGATTGTTTTCCCATGGACCATTATATTTGCATGTTCAAGAGTCGGTAAACCTGACAATCTATTTATATGCAAAGACAATGGGACAGCAAAGAATGTTGTATATTCGCAAGTTTTACGTAGTTAAAACCATATATATATATATATATATATATATATATATATATAAATATATATATATATATATATATATATATATATATATATATATATATATATATATATATATATATATATATATATATATATATATATATATATACTAGCTGTTGGGGTGGCGCTTCGCGCCATCCCCACACCTAGTTGGTTGGGGCGCTTTGCGCCCCCCCCCAAGCCCCCCCCGCGCGCGTAAGTCGTTACGCGCCATAATAGTTACGCGCCATTGTAGTTGTGTCCCTATGTCCCACCTGTGAATATAGATAGATATATATATATATATATATATATATATATATATATATATATATATATATATATATATATACATATATATATATATATATATATATATATATATATATATATGGTTTTAACTACGTAAAACTTGCGAATATACAACATTCTTTGCTGTCCCATTGTCTTTGCATATAAATAGATTGTCAGGTTTACCGACTCTTGAACATGCAACATATAATGGTCCATGGGAAAACAATCTGTATTCAGATCTATACCTCATGATTCTAATGATTGCCCTTGAGCTTTGTTGATGGTGATTGCTAATAGACCATTCCCTGTCCCGGTGTCCCGGTCGTCATTTATATCCCCCTGTTTCCCCCGGTGTCCCCGTTGTAGTTGTGTCCCTGTGTCCCGGTCGTCATTTATATTCCCTGTGTCCCGGTCGTCATTTGTATCCCGGTGTCCCGGTCTGTATATACATTCGTTTTTTAGTTTTGTTTTTCTCCTTTATTTTTTTCCTTTTTTTTTTCTTTTTTAGTTTATTTAGATTTTTAGATTTTTTAGTTTTTTTATTAGTTTTTAGTTTTTTTTTCTTTTTAGTTTTTTTGTAGTTTTTACCTTCTTTTTAGTTTTGTTAGTTTTTTTTTACTTATGTCCTGGTCGTCATTTATACTCCCTGTGTCCCGGTGCTTTGTTGATTGCTAATCGAACATTCCTTTTGTCCTTGTCGCTTTCTCTTTGAGTGTCGTCATTTATTTTTTTCTTTTTTAGTTCTTTTAGTTTTTACCTTTTTTAGTTTTTTTTAGTTTTTTTAGATGAAAATTTTTTTTTAGTTTTTTCCTTTTTTTTTTTAGTTTTTTATTGGTTTTTACCTTTATTTTAGCTTATTTTTCAGTTTTTTCCTTATTTTTAGTTTTTTTTTATTTTTTATTTTTTTTAGTTTTTTACCTTTTTTTAGTTTTTTTAGTTTTTTTAGTTTTTTAGCTTTTTTACTTTTTTTTTATTAGTTTTTAGTTTTTTTGTAGTTTTTGCCTTTTTTTAGTTTTTTCAGTTTTTTTTTAGTTTTTTATTGGTTTTTACCTTTATTTTAGCTTATTTTTCAGTTTTTTCCTTTTTTTTAGTTTTTTTTAGTTTTTAGTTTTTTTAGTTTTTTACCTTTTTTTAGTTTTTTTAGTTTTTTTTAGTTTTTTAGCTTTTTTATTTTTTTTATTAGTTTTTAGTTTTTTTGTAGTTTTTGCCTTTTTTTAGTTTTTTTAGTTTTTTAGCTTTTTTATTAGTTTTTAGTTTTTTTTGTAGTTTTTGCCTTTTTTTAGTTTTTTTCTTTTTAGTTTTTTTGTAGTTTTTACCTTCTTTTTAGTTTTGTTAGTTTTTTTTTTTACTTATGTCCTGGTCGTCATTTATACTCCCTGTGTCCCGGTGCTTTGTTGATTGCTAATCGAACATTCCTTTTGTCCTGGTCGCTTTCTCTTTGAGTGTCGTCATTTATTTTATTCTTTTTTAGTTCTTTTAGTTTTTACCTTTTTTAGTTTTTTTTAGTTTTTTAGATGAAATTTTTTTTTAGTTTTTTCCTTTTTTTCTTTTTAGTTTTTTATTGGTTTTTACCTTTATTTTAGCTTATTTTTCAGTTTTTTCCTTTTTTTTATTTTTTTTTATTTTTTATTTTTTTTAGTTTTTTACCTTTTTTTAGTTTTTTTAGTTTTTTAGCTTTTTTACTTTTTTTATTAGTTTTTAGTTTTTTTTGTAGTTTTTGCCTTTTTTTAGTTTTTTCAGTTTTTTTTTTAGTTTTTTATTGGTTTTTACCTTTGTTTTAGCTTATTTTTCAGTTTTTTCTTAATCTTTACGTGCCAAGCATGCTAAAGCTCCAACAATTTATAATAATTTTGGGTATCTGTTTTAAGGTTTTCGAATTACTTTAATCTATTGTCAAAATATATTGAAATATTTGTGCAATTCCCAGTTTATTTTTATTTTTTTTTAGTTCTTTAGCTTTTTTTAGTTTTTTTTTTAGTTTTTTATCTTTTTTATTTTTTTACGTTTTTTCTTTTTAGGTTTTTTTCTTTTTTTAATTTTTTTAATTTTTAATTTTTTTTTAGTTTTTTATTTTCAGTTTTTTTTTAGTTTTTTACCATTTTTCTTTTTTCGAATTACTTTAATCTATTGTCAAAATATTTCGAAATATTTATGCAATTTCCAGTTTTTACATTCTAGTTTGTTTTCTTTTATATATATAGAAGATATAATCTGGCGTAACGGACAGACAACTTATTTTTATATATATAGAAGATATATATATATATATTATATATATCTATCTATATTCACAGGTGGGACATAGGGACACAACTACAATGGCGCGTAACTATTATGGCGCGTAACGACTTACGCGCGCGGGGGGGCTTGGGGGGGCGCGAAGCGCCCCCACCAACTAGGTGTTGGGGTTGCGCGAAGCGCCACCCCAACAGCTAGTATATATATATATATATATATATATATATATATATATATATATATATATATATATATATATATATATATATATATATATATATATATATATATATATACTAGCTGTTGGGGTGGCGCTTCGCGCCATCCCCACACCTAGTTGGTTGGGGCGCTTTGCGCCCCCCCCCAAGCCCCCCCGCGCGCGTAAGTCGTTACGCGCCATAATAGTTACGCGCCATTGTAGTTGTGTCCCTATGTCCCACCTGTGAATATAGATATATATATATATATATATATATATATATATATATATATATATATATATATATATATATATATATATATATATATATATATATATATATATATACATATATATATATATATATATATATATATATATATATATATATATATATATATATATATATATATATATATTCAAAATATTTCGAAATATTTATGCAATTTCCAGTTTTTACATTCTAGTTTGTTTTCTTTTATATATATAGAAGATATAATCTGGCGTAACGGACAGACAACTTATTTTTATATATATAGAAGATATATATATATATATTATATATATCTATCTATATTCACAGGTGGGACATAGGGACACAACTAGCTGTTGGGGTGGCGCGAAGCGCCACCCCAACAGCTAGTATACTTATAATGACGTCAAATGCAAACCCACAAACAAACAGACCTACATATATACAACTTATTTATATATATATAGATACAGTTTCTTTTTCAGTTTTTTTCTTTTTTAGTTTTTTCTTTTCTTAGTTTTTTTCTTTTTTAGTATTTCTTTTTTAAGTTTCTTCTTTTTATTGATTTGTTTTCTTCAATTTGTCAATGTTCATTCTAATATTGACACTTGGAAAAGTCTTTACGTGCCAAGCAAGCTAAAGCTCCAACAATTTATAATAAACCTCAACATTTTGGGTGTCTGTTTTAGGGTTTTCGAATTACCTTAATCTTTTGTCAAAATATATTGAAATATTTGTGCAATTCCCAGTTTTTTTCTTTTTTTCTTTTTTGGTTTTTTAGCTTGTTTTAGTTTTTTTCTTTTTAGTTTTTTACCTTTTTATTTTTTTATTTTTTTACATTTTTTCTTTTTAGGTTTTTCTTTTTTTAATTTTTTTTATTTTTAGTTTTTTTTTTTAGTTTTTTCTATTTAGTTTTGTTTTAGTTTTTTACCATTTTTCTTTTTTCAGTTTTCTTTTTCTTCTTTATTTTTCAGACGTCATATGCAAACCCTCAACACAAAATACATACAACTTATTTTTATATATGTAGAAGATATAATCTGGCGTAACAGACATAGTGTAACAGACATGACCCACAGACAACTTATTGTTGTCTTGGCAATTTATTGTATGTACGTTATTATGACGTCATTATAAGACGTCATATACAAAACTTTATATACTTATAATGACGTGAAATGCAAACCCACAAACAAACAAACCTACATATATACAACTTATTTGTATATATAGATATAGTTTCTTTTTCAGTTTTTTTTCTTTTTTAGTTTTTTCTTTTCTTTGTTTTTTTTTTAGTTTTTCTTTTTTAAGTTTCTTCTTTTTATTGATTTGTTTTCTTCAATTTGTCAATGTTCATTCTAACATTAGCACTTGGAAAAATATTTACGTGCCAAGCAAGCTAAAGCTCCAACAATTTATAATAAACCTCAAAATTTTGGGTATCTGTTTTAAGGTTTTCGAATTACCTTAATCTTTTGTCAAAATACATTGAAATATTTGGACAATTCCCAGTTTTTTTTAGTTTTTTCTTTTTTTAGTTTTTTAGCTTTATTAGTTTTTTTTTCTTTTTAGATTTTTAGCTTTTTATTTTTTTATTTTATTTACCTTTTTCTTTTTAGGTTTTTTCTTTTTTTACTTTTTTTTATTTTTTAGTTTTTTTTAGTTTTTTCTCTAGTTTTTTTTTTTAGTTTTTTACCATTTCTCTTTTTTCAGTTTTCTTTTTCTTCTTTATTTTTCAGACGTCATATGCAAACCCTCAACACAAAAATACATACAACTTATTTTTATATATATAGAAGATATAATCTGGCGTAACAGACAAAGTGTAACAGACATAACAAACAATTCAATTCAATTCAATTTATTCAAATAAAACTACAATATAACACCAATAATAATAAAGATCCTGGAAGCGAACTTGTTGAGGACCATAACCACAAAAAATTGAAAATGAAGAAGAGAGAAAAAAATAGAAAAGAGAAAACATGAGTAACTAAAGCAAATTGAATAAGAATTTAGAGAGTTATAATATCAAAATTTTAGTACATTGCTATACAGCATGCGAAAACTTGTGGATAGCTCGACACTGGAGGGTATTATATTCCATTGAAGTATAGATTTATAAATGGGGGATCGCTGGGCGGAACTAGAGACACACTTGGGGACAATGAAGGAACGGTTGGATGAACGGAGACAGAGGCCTTCAGAATTATTAATATTAAAATAAGATAATAATTGAGGAGGAAGATTTTTATGGTAAGCGGAGTATGCAAGGTATAGATTTAATTTTTTGATGATTTGTTCAAAAGGGATAATACCAAAATCGGAGTACAAGTCCTGGGTGGGATATAGTCGGGGCAGCCGAAAAACTGCTTTGATGGCACGGTTTTGGGCAGATTTTAATTTATTGGTAACTGAAGGAAAAGTGTTGCCCCAAACAGATCCACAGTATGAGATATATGGGTAAATAAAAGAGTAATAAAGGGTGACAAGGATATCGGGAGGAAGAAAATAATTCGCACGATTAATCATACTTACCTGTCGCAAAATTATGGCTCTGATGTAGGACACGTGTGTTGCAAATGATAGGGAGGAGTCTATGTGAACACCAAGAAACTTGGCAACTTCGACCTGTGGGAGGAGATTGGTAGAATATTTTAGGCCAAGTGCTTGCTGAGCTTCATTTTTTTTGTAAGGGGTTCGAAATAATACAACCTGACTTTTCTTGATGTTAATGGTCATGCAGTTAACTAGACACCACTCCTCTACTCTATTCAGAAGGGTTTGAGTAGAGGCGACAACGGATGGTAAATTAGGACCGGTGATGAAAAAGTTGCTATCGTCAGCGAAAAGTACTGGGTGCACTGATGGACCCAGGTCCGTAACCAAATCATTAATATAAAGGAGAAAAAGTATTGGACCAAGAACAGAGCCTTGTGGGACGCCCCTTCGGACAGATAGGGGATGTGAAGTCAACCCGCCCAGACTCACACTCTGTACTCTACCAGAGAGATAAGAGCCAAACCATGAGAAAGGAACTCCACGAATCCCTAAGTTGTTGAGTTTACTTAATAGAACACTGTGATCAACCATATCAAAGGCCTTAGAAAAGTCCAGAAATAAGCCCAATACAGTATTTTTAAGGTCAAGTTGGGAACGTATAAACTGTGTGGCGTCTATTAGTGCATGAGCAGTTGAAAATTTGGAACGGAAGCCATATTGATGGGGAGAAATCAACGAATCTGAAGAATGAATCCCAAATAAAAAGGGAGAAAGACGTCGGAATATAATTCTCTCGAGCACTTTAGATATAACTGGGAGAAGTGAGATTGGACGATAATTACTTATCTCAGACGGATCGCCTTTTTTATGAATCGGGATAACAATTGCTGATTTAAATATTTCTGGGAAGACTCCATTGGTCATAGACAGGTTTGCTATGTGCACAATGGGTTCACAAACATAGGAAGATACGGTCCTAAGAAGCTTATTACTTATGCCAAAGAAGTCAGGTGTACTACTATTAGAGAGACATTTGATAACTTGAAGCACCTCTTTACGATCAGTTGGAGAGAAAAACATGGATCCAGGATTCTTGCTAGGTTGTACTGACTGGGAGAAGGAACAGGAGTTAGCATTTGGAATATTAGTGAAATAATTATTAAAAGCATCCGGTACTGAACTTGGGTCAATTAATCTGCCACTGATGTCCTTAAGGTTAAGAGGTACAGATCTTGAACTTCTTTTTTTTGAAAGAATTTCATTTATTGTTGACCAAATTTTTTGCAAGTTCCCTTTGCAATGAGAGATTTTCGAATAATAATAATTTTTTTTTGCTTCCCGGACAAGTTTGGTATATAAATTTTTGTATTTTTTATAATTAGTCAGGTCAATAACGTTACTGGTTTTGCAAGCTAACTTATATAGGTCATTTTTTCGGTATGAAGAGATTATCAGGCTATTAGACATCCAGGGGCGTATATGGCTAGTTTTTCGGTTTGATTTACGAACTGGAAAGGTTGAACTGATAAGATCACTCAGTCCTTGTGTAAAACCATTTGTGGCTGAATTAACATCCTGACAATCCAAAACCTTGGACCAGTCAAAGGATTTCAAACGATCCGTGAACCTGTTCATATTCACAGTATTATATATTCTATTATACGTAGGGTTTTAGTTCTAGAGGGTTGAGTAGCTGGTAGGGAGGGTAGCGAGAGATAGATTGGAAAGTGATCTGACAGGTCAGAAAATATTATTTTGGAGGACAGGTGGTTTCCCAGGGAAGTGGATACAAAAATGTTGTCAATTACAGTAGCTGTAGACCTCACAGGATCAACTCTAGTAGGAAAAAGGATTGTGGGAAGAAGACCACTTGAGGTGAATGTTTCAAAAAAGGTATCACAATCATTATTATTGCTAACATTTAGTAAATTACAATTGAAGTCCCCAAAAACTATTGCCTTCTTTTGTGGTAAATTAATAAAACTAGAAAAATCATCAAATAGGTTACAAAAGAAAGGGGTCGGAAATGAGGGGGGCTTATAAAATAATGAAAAAATAAAAGAATTCTCGTCAACACTTATGTCTACGATTATTGAATAAATGCATCTATTATTTATAGGTTGCGAGAATAAGGATTCACAGTCTAATAGCCTGGTGAATTTCAGACTTGACCGGATGTAAAGAGAAATGCCGCCAGAGGACTTGGTTAATTTTCTTTCAATATGAATAGCTTGAAAACCAGGGAGGGAAAATTCATTCTTATCATCAATTTCTGAAAGCCATGTTTCCGTTATTCCAATTACGTCAAAAGGGCAGTAACCATTAATTAAAACTAAGTCTTTAAAATTAGCCCACTTATCCCGTATACTTCTGATGTTAAAGCAAATTACATTAAGTTTGGTCTCTTCCATTAGCTTAGGTTTCACATTTTTCACAAAATCAAAAGTGTCGAGATATTCACAGTTAATTTGGTTTAAAGGGCTATCGGGGCTAGCTAAGGGGCTGGTGGGCAAATTATTTTGGTCATCGTAATAGTTAAAAACAACATTATTACACAGTGATAAATTCGTGAGAAACGTAAAATCTTGTACGGTGCACATTTAAACATCCATTGTGGTCTGAGTTTCATCATCTCCTTGATTAGAATATTGGAAATCTTCTTCAGCCGACGAAATATCATTGGTGGTAATTTTGGACTGGGATGGAAAGTTTGCCGTTTTTTTCTTAGATTTCTTGCCTTTGACTAGGGCAGTGGCATCGATTACCGTCTTGGGGGTTGTGGCAATTTCAGAGCCTGCATTGATTTGATTTGCAGTTGAGTCTACAGGCTTAACTAGCTTTGATGTGGAATCTATGTCCTTTTTCATGGAGGATAATTGAGCCATAGCTGTTTCTAATATGTCATCACCTAGGAGTTTAGTGATAGCTTTCTTCTTGAGAGTATTTTTGGTTTCCTCAGCTTCATTACTAACCTCAATTAAGTGACTGACTGTGAGATAAGTTGCAAGCCTTTGCCATTCTTGGCTATTTTTAGATGAATCTTTTGGAGGGCAGGATGTTGAAGTAAACTTAGGTAAGGGATGGGGGGAATGACTAGAACCTTGAGTATGAACATTATTTGCCTCTTTTGGAAATGATACTGTCTTTGCATCTGCTACAGCAACTGTTGCTTGGCTTCTACTGGGCCGATGGGGTGTGGGTTGCCAAGGGATTCTTGCAGCTACAACTGAGTAGGGTAGGTTCATTTTATCAGATGTTCTAAGGATTACAACTCGCTTTTGGTGAGCTGGGCAAGATTGTTTTTGGAGGGCTGTGTGTCCCTTCCGGTTACAATTTCTGCAGAAAGGGTCTGACTCAGGGCATTCACTAATTGCGTGGCCTGTTTTCCCACACTTAAGGCAAGACGGATGGGACTGTTTGCAGTGTTTTTTGCTGTGGCCGTGGGCTAGACAAGTGGAGCATTGTAGGGGCTTAGGCTTATAAATCTTGTAAAAAAGAGACATACCGTACAAGAATATTTCTCCGCTTAGCTCAACTTTGCAGGAAATGAGGATTGAACGGCTAGGGTGAAGAAAACCTTCTTTGTTTAAACTTAGCCTTATAGCAGTTGAAGGATTGATGAGAAGACCTGAAGAATCTATTAGTTCAGTTTGTATTTCCTCCACTTTTACACTGGTATCAACACCATACAGCACATACTTGTGTAACTTTTCCACATCTTTTTTTGTGGCTAAAATTTTTGAGCCATCAAGAATTATTTCTTTGGATTTTGACAGGACATGGTCTGCCGCCTGAGAAGACGTAAAGTAAATATCAATAGACTCGTCCTGCTTGAAAACAAGTTCAAAATTCACCTTGGTGATCAGAAAGACGGCTTTCCTAATTTGCATTATTCGATCTTTTGAAAAGGGTTGGCCATTGGTTTTCTTGATTGAGACAGTATAATAATTGGGGTGATCGTTAGCACTTGTTTCTGGGACACTTGAAGAGAGGGGTTGCACTATCGTTGGTGAACGAGTTTCATCCTTTTTCCTCTTTTTGCCAGGCGTCTCACCTCTTTCATTAGAGGTAGTTTCGGCTAAGGCCTGAATTCCTGACAAGTGGCTAACAGTTTTGGATCGCGTAGTTGGGGGGGTTCTAGGAAGAGTTTTATAGGTAGGTCGGAATGGCGACCGGCTAAGGGTTTCAGTGGGAGTATCCTTCTCGGGTGGTAGCCTTAGGGGCTTTTTTCCCGTCATTTATTCCGACGAGATACTGCAGATTCACAAACTTAATCACAGTTTTTAATCAGCGATAACACCAATATATTCAATTATACACTAATAATAACTCACTGTGTATGAAGTGAGCAATCCCTCACAATTAAGTCCGCAAGTTAATTGCGCAATCACAATACAGTACAAAAAGTAATCCGATTAGGTTCATAAGCTAGTTCCTTTTAGTTCAGATACTAAATTCATACTGACAACAGACAACTTATTTTTATATATATAGATATATATTCACAGGTGGGACACAGGGACACAATTATAATGGCGCGTAACTAATATGGCACGTTAACGACGGGGGGGGGGGATTGGGGGGTGCGAAGCGCCACATCAACAGCTAGTATATATATAAAGAAGAAAAAAATAAAACAATAAAAAAAACTAAAAAACTAAAAAAACTTAAAAAAGTAAAAAACTAAAAAAAAACAAAAAGAAAAAAGGAAAACTACAAAAAACTAAAAAAACTAAAAAGAAAAAACTAAAAAATAAAAAACAAAAGAAAGAAACTAAAAAAGAAGAAAAAACTGAAAAAACTAAAAAAGGTAAAAACTAAAAAAACTAAAAAGAAAAAAAGAAAAAAAAAAGAAAAACACTAGAAAAACTAGAACACAAAAAAAAAGAAAAAACTAAAAAAAAGAAGGAACTAAAAAAGAAAAACTAAAAAAGAAAAAGAAAAAGATTAGAAACATTAATCCCATCAATATCCAAAGATTTTTATTTTAAACCCTTAATACCTTTAACAATCGCTGACTTTTCAACTGAAATCACATGTCTCTGATATAAACATGAAGGCAATTTTTTTTCGAGCAAACGTGATAAACGCTCATGCAATGCACACTTAACTTTCGAAAATATTTTTGAACAATGTTCGATCCAAGATGGATGACGTAAAATATCACTAGAATTTGCATCCGGAAGCTTGGCAGAATTTATCACTTTTCGCCACTTACTATTACTTTTCGGAAAAGTTTCAGCGGAGTAATGAACGGCGCGAAGATGGCGCTTATATTCGAGTTTCGTCTTTTGTTTTAGATCGAACACAGTACCCCGAGACCACAGGCAGACCAAATTCTTAACCAGAATTTGGCCTTATTTTTGATCACACTTTTGATCACACCTTAGGATCACACTTTCAGATTAGAAGTATGATCCAGATCACTTACCCTCCTTCGTAGTAGGTGAAAATAAATGAAACATCATTTTGAAAACAAAAAAGTGAATAAAACTGCTTGTATTTGACTGACTTGAATTAAGCAGAAATCAATCAGTCTAAATTAGAGTTTTAAAAGCAATTAATGTAAAAAAATTTGTTTAACTTAGAAAAGGGGAAAAGTAACTCCGAAAATGTGATGCAACCTTGGCATCATTAAACCTAGTGGGTTTAAAACGAAATATCATTAGTCTGTGTCTCCTACGTTCAAAAACATTTTTTTTTGTCCTAAGGATAGTTGTGATAGCATATTTATTTGAGGTTTAGTTGGGTTTTTTTCCATTGGTTATCACAAGAAACTAGGATTCATTCAAAATTTGAACAAGACTTTACTCAAAGAAAAACATTGAATTCGATTGTTCTTTGACGCAAAAACAAAATGGCACCATAACAAAATCCTTCTGAATTAAACAGCAATTTCTCCTTTGAACGCGGCGGAATCGCTATCGTGTAAATCTTTTGAGTTTAAAATAGTAATATAAAACACATTGCATTTTACATTACACAAGGGTTGCCCACTTGATTTCTCTAACCATCCCCCATGGATTTCGAATTTTATATACAAATTTTCATATACTCTATTTTTACCTTTTCACTGAAAAAAAATTATAAAATTGAACTCACCCCTAGATTTTGAAAAATATTTTTTGCCATCCCCTTCTTTATTCTTTCGAATTGTTGCAACTGGGGCGCACTTATAATAATTCGAAGGAAATGAAACAATCAAGAAGCTTAAGAAGTAAAAAGGATAAAGAGGAATAAATTGAACCAGTCTATGATTATAAGCTTAAGGAAATGGGCTATAATCTAATCTAGACAAAAAATGTCACACAACTACATTTGAATTTCTGAAACTTACTTTTCAATAACTTTTAGTTCTATTTAAATAAATTTTAATATAAATTCAAAATTATTTTGATGTTTGCAATATTACTTTAAACCCTTATCATAGCTGATGCTCCTACGATTATGATAAGACTAACAGTTATTCAATATTATTAATTAAACTTACTTAATGCTATAAAACTAAAGGGTCTCCAAAATTGACCCAGGCTGACTATCCTTGATCTGATACTAGGAATAGAGAATCTATCCCTAAATATTCTTTTTTATTACAAAAGATAATGTCTTCAGATGATACAATCAATCTGGTTTTAATCCAAAACAATCAGTTGACTTCTCGCTCTGGAAAAAAAATAAATCAGTTTGTTTTCTAACCTAATTTACTTTGCTCCGTTGAGTTCTTTCTTTGTTTCTTTGGTTTTTACAACCACCCAACAGAAGAGTAAATTATCTTTCTGACTTTCTGCTTGGACACTCTCATAGCGGAAATTCTTTATTTTCTTAAGGCAAACAATTTTGAAGCATTTAAAAGAATGAAGAACTTATTGACCTA
Organism: Artemia franciscana; assembly: GCF_032884065.1. NCBI lineage: Eukaryota > Metazoa > Arthropoda > Branchiopoda > Anostraca > Artemiidae > Artemia > Artemia franciscana. Next base: position 45,937,372 of record NC_088864.1, on the reverse strand, counting down.
AAATGATATTTTGCTGACATAAGATGAGATGTTGGAATGACTGCTGTTGAAGCATAAATTTATAAGTGCTTAAATTTGAAGTCAATAAATGAGCTAAAATGTACATCAAACAGTTCGTGGTAACGAACTGTAGTAAGGAGCGACCCGACTTAATAGTAACCGAAACTCAAAACAATTCAATTTTGACACCAATAGTTACATCAAAAGAATCGCATTTAAATGCTGATTTTAAATATATAAGTTTCATCTAGATAAGTTATACCCATCAAAAGTTACGAGCCCGAGAAAATTTGCCTCATTTCAGAAAATAGAAAATAGGAAACACCCCCTAAACGTCATACAATCTTAAGAAAAATCACACCATCAAATTCAGCGTATCAGAGAACCTTATTGTAGAAGTTTCAAGCTCCTATCTCCAAAATGTGGAATTTCGCATTTTTTACCAGAAGACAGATCACGGATGCGTGTTTATTTGTTTTTATTGTTGTTGTTTTTTTTATTTTTTTTTCCCCAGGGGTGATCGTATCGACTGAGTGGTCCTAGAATAACGCGAGAGGGCTCATTTTAACTGAAATTAGAATTTCTATTGCTCTTTTAAAGTGACCAAAAAATTGGAGGGCACCTAGGCCCCCTCCCACGCTCATTTTTCCCAAAAGTTACCGGATCAAAATTCTGAGATAGTAATTTTATTCACCATAGAAAAACCTAATAACTGTGTCTTTAGGGACGTCTTACTCCCCCGCAGTCCCCGTGGGAGGGACTACAAGTTACAAACTTTGACCTGTGTTTACATATAGTAATGGTTGCTGGGAAGTGTACAGACGTTTTCAGGGGGATTTATTTGGTTTAGGGGGGAGAGTTGAGGGGGGGGGTTGCGTTGGAGAATATTTCCATGAAGAAACTTCTCATGGGGGAAGAGAATTTCAATGAAGGGGGCGCATGATTTTCTAGCATTATTTGAAAAAACAATGAAAAAATAAATATGAAAAGTTTTTTCTACTGAAAGTAAGGAGCGGCAATAAAACTTAAAGTGAACAGGGATTATTACGCATATGATGGGCTCACTTCCTCCTAATACCTCGCTCTTTAAGCTTAAGTATTTTTAGTAATTTCAACTATTTATTCTACGGCCTCTGTGATTCAGAGAGAGACAGAGAGAGACACTTTTATTATACATATCATCAATATACAAAACAAACCACATCAGCCACTTTAGAAAGTCAGAGACTTGTTAGTAGTGGCTGATAAACATTAATGAGCACCAATACCAACAACATTAACAAAAAAAAAAAAAAAAAAACAAACAAAAAAACAAACAAAAAAAAAAAAATAAACAAAATGAAACAAAAAAATTGGGAACAAGAAAACAACAGGAAAACAAAGAATAAAAAAAAAAAAAAAAAAAACAACAACACTTAAAAAAAAACAAATCAATAAGCCATCCAATTTAAATTATATATTTATTTTCTACTCAGAAGGTGATTCTTCAGTCTACTCTTAAACTGGCTAACATTTTCAGATAACCTTATACTCATTGGTAAAGAATTCCACACTACTGGTCCAGCAAACTTGGGACCAAAACTTCCCCTCTGAGAGCTGCGACACTCATATACCAAATCATCCATATTTCTAGTCTCATAACTGTGGTATGAAGAATTCCTTATAAACATTTGACGAAAAATTTCAGGGGACAAACCATAAATACTCTGAAATACAAATATAGCAAGTTGATAATCATGAAGTTGGCTAACATTAAAGATCATAAGTTTCCTATAGCAATTAACTGTATCATTTTCACCATGGACATAATTTCCTAGTAGTCTAATAACTTTATTTTGTAAAACCTGAACACGTTTAAAATTTGTATAAAATCCACCAGCCCATATCACACAACCATAAGAAATATAAGGCATGACAATAGAATGATAAAGAGTTAAAAGGGCAGAATGAGGTAACTGATTTCTCAGACGCCGAATCAATCCAAGCCCTCTAGATACCCTAGCTGCCACCTGATCACCATGTGCTTTCCAATTCAGATTTTGATCAAGCTGGAAACCAAGGTATCTCACCACAGCTACTTGTTTCAATGGCCTATTACAAAGAAATATTTTTCCATTTAAATCAACTGGACTTCCTTTCCTACTAAATAATATAAAATGAGTTTTTAAAACATTCACTGATAAACGGCTAATCTTTGTAAAAATTAAAAGATGACTTAAAGCTTGATTAATTTTCTCCACAAGATCATCAGCATTTCTTGCAGCAGCTGAAAATACCGTGTCATCAGCGAAAGAAGTATTAACAACACCCGGAACATAAAACCGCATAGTATCTACATATACAAGATATAGTAAGGGACCCAAAACAGAACCTTGCGGAACACCACAACTTATAAAAAATTTATTAGATATAACATCATCAAAACATACACGTATCGACCTCCCTATCAAATAAGATTCAAACCACTTTAAAATACTACCTGTGACTCCAAGTGACCTTAGCCTATCAATTAAAATTTTAAAATCAACCGTGTCAAACGCTTTTTTAAAATCTATAAAAACCGATAAAGTCATTTCACCATTTTCCATTGATGTATTCAGAAAATCAAGAAAATGCTGCATAGCATGAACAGTAGAATGTCCTTTCCTGAATCCGAACTGACTATCACTTAAAAAACCATGTTTTGTTAAATGTGCATAAAGCTTTTTATGCATAACTTTTTCATACATTTTCGAGAACACCGACAGTAGAGAAATCGGTCTCCAGTTAGTCAGATCAGTCTTTGAGCCACTTTTGTGAAGAGGAATCACTCGCGCCTCTTTAAGCTTTTGCGGGAATTCTCCCGATTTCAGTGATAAATTAATCATGTAAACAAGGCATGGTAAGAGATAAACCATAATAAGCTTGAATGTCTTAAGGCTTATACCGTCACTACCTGAAGAGTTGGACTTAATACTATTTACAATTTCTTTCAACTCCTGCATATTCGTTTCTTCAGCCTCCATTATTAGTCCCAGGCCTCTATCATCAATGAAAGCTTCCTCACTTGTTCCTTGACTCAGTGGCTGGTCTTGCTTTTGAACCACTTCACCAATCGTCGAGAAGTAGGCACCAAAGTGATTCACAATGCTCTGCTTGCCTTCATAGACTTTTCCATCCACAATTAGTGAAGTTGGTGTATTTTTCTTCTTGTCACTACCCAACACTTCTCTCAAAACCTTCCATGTTCCCCTTGAGTCCCCCTTTGTTTCCCCAAGTTTCAATTCATAATAACTCTTGACACAAGATCTTCGTAATGTATTCACTTGATTTCTTATTTTTTTGAACTCTTCAAACATATCAGCACTTTGGCAATCTAAAAATGACTGATACAGTAGATTCCTCTTCTTAATCATCTGAATAAGTTCTGATGTAACCCACGGCTTTCTCGGTGATTCCCTTGTATTTCTCAACACTTTTAGTGGACATGTTTTATCATATATCGGCTGGAGAATATTCATAAAAATATCAAATGCATGGGATGCATCTTCTGTCTCATCAAAAACTGGTTTCCATGAAACCTTACTAAGTTCCTCAGCAAGGTTTTCCATATTCTGCTTCCTTAATTGCCGCATTTGCTTTTTTTCTGCCCTTTTCTCTTTGGCAATTACTAGTGGCACAGAAGCTACAACTGGGAGATGATCCGAACATGGGAATACCAGAACATCAGCAGCACTAGATTTCAGGTACTTCGAACTAACAAAAATGTTATCTATTATAGTTGCTGAATGACTAGTTATACGTGTCGGGACCCCAACAAGGGGAAATAAATCATTTGAAACCATCAAATTTAAAAAATCAAGATTAATAGCATGTAAATCATACAAATCAAAATTAAAATCTCCCATACAAATAAAATCTAACTTGCTAGATACCGCAGCTCTCATTAATATCTCAAATCCTTCCGTGAAATCCTCCAAACGAGCACTTGGTGGTTTATAAACCTCACTTACAATAAGTTTTTTTGAATCAATAGCCAGTTCAAGAGTAAACGATTCAACCTTACCCTCTATCCAAACATCGACATCCCCCCTTTGACGGCAAAATATCCCATTTTTTACAAGGAATGCTAGACCTCCCCTTGCCATCAGCTCACGGTTTTTCACAAATAATTGGTAACCTGGAAATTGAAATGAAGGCAGAAAATGCTCAGAAGTCAAAAAAGTCTCGCAAAAACCAATAACATCAAAATAGCTATTAGACAGATCTAGCAAATGCAAGATATCATTATAACTTGTAGTTAGATGACAATTCCAATGGCATACACTAAGAAAATTCTCACTTTTTTCCAATGACGACGACGTAACTGGAATATATTTACTCAATCTTTGGCAATCAAAATCAATTGCAAAATAATCATTTGCTATTCCATCGCGAAGTATATCATTCAGTCGAAAAGGGTCAGATTCAAATTTTCGCAACCGATTCATGCCATTCAACTGATCAGACATATAGTACGTAAATAATCAGTTTGCGAATCATTATAAACGCATAGTTAACCTATATGAATAATTTTTTTTTTGCAATACGGGGACAGGTGGAATAATAAAAAAAAAAAAAAGGGTTCTCCATAGGGGGGGGGGGGAGAGTGGCCAACAAGACGAATCATAAGCAAAACAATGGTAAAAGAAGATAAGCAAGATAACTCACAAAAAAGAAAAGATCAAACAAACGAAGACAAAACAATAAACAAATAAATACTACAAACGAGAAATAAAATAAGATATTAATCTAGAAGGTGTCTTCAACCTTCCTAAGCCTCCTAGAAGAAGCTTCACCTGGTAGGCGAGCAAAAATACGGCCTTGGTCCGACCAAACGTTCTTTGCTCCGAACTTATCTCTAGCACTGTCCAGGATAATCTTGCGCTGCTTCGTGAGATATTCATTCACAAAAACACCAGATTTCGCTAGCTTAGACTTCGCTTTAAAGACAGTATGCGCAACATCTTTATTAGAAAATTTGACAATCACAGGGGCAACTCGACTTTCATCACTAATCTGAGCTGTAGGGTTGGGTAAGCGAAAACGTTGCATAGAAAGAATTTGATCACTCATAAGAGCACTCAAGCCCATTTTGTCCTTTATTATATTGTGCATTGTTACTTTAAGGTCAACACCAGGGGCCTGTTTGACCCCTACGAATACAAGGGAATCAAGCTGAGCTTCTTGTTGATACTCGTCAAGTCTATCTTCCATTTTTGCAATACGATTTTCCAGCGACTCTATTTGAGCTCTTAACCCCTTAAGTACTTTGCCAATTTTTTCAAATTTACCATTATATTCGACTGATAATCCATCATAAACTTGAGATATTATCTGTTCAGCAGTAACTGGGTTGATACTATTTTTTTGTGCTACCTTTTCTGTGACCAATTTCCCGATATCCTTGAGCATATTTTGCTTTGTTTGTGCTAACTCTTGTTCCGTAGAAACTAACTTTTCAACAAGAACAGCTACCGATGATTTTTCAGAATTTGAGCCAGTTTGAGCGGAGGGAGCTTTTTTTAAATACTGTAAGTAGATATCCGGGAAAATCTCCAGCTCCTGAAATGCCTTATTCACGCTCCGTTCAGTTTTATGTGATGCTTCTTTAGACTTTTCCGCATAGAGAACTAAATTTACTTCTAAGACTGTCTGAAGATCATGGGATCCATAACAGAAAACTAGAAACTTTGATGCTTTTTCTGATTGGGTGTTAACGTCTACAATTCTTACTGGCCAAAGCGGGTAATTTCTAAATTTTGCCAACGCCAAGTCCCCTTTCTTGAACTTGCTCATTTCAAACTTCAGAACTGGCTAACTTAACTCACTCCTCCTTCCTCTCGTTTCTTTTTCTTTCCTCTCCCTCTCTCCTTACATTCAATTTAAGTCCACAGAATATCAAATATGTAAAATCAATAGATGTTGACACCTTGATAAACCGTCACACAAGTTTTAATTAAAACTGGTATTTTGCCAAATACTGCGAGATCTAGCAAGTGGGATTAAAATTCATACCTCAGACTATCAGGTCTGTGAAAATGAAAAATAATCCGATTAGTTTAGATGTTGACACCATGAAAGCTATTTCAGTACTGAAATTTAAGCTTTAGTGTAAAGAGCGAGGCATCGACGAGGGTTGAGCCCCCCTCATATACGCAATAAAAATATACGAGTATAGAAGTTCGTTACGTAAGTTAATTCGTGAGTTACATATATTTCTTACCAATGAAAACGTTTCTAAGAAATTAAAAGTTATAGTTGCTTTTTTAAGTAATAAGAAAATTGGAGGGTAACTAGGCCTCCTCCCTCGGTCCTTTTTTCTCAAAATCTTCCGATTAATTGCAATTAATTAACATGCAAATTTTGTTTTAATTATTTACATGCGGAGAGCCAAGATCAAAACATGCATTAATTCAAAATCGTCCAGAAATTAAATGTAAAACAAGTTTTTTTTAAATGAAAGTAAGGAGCAACATTAAAACTCAAAACGAACAGAAAATACTCCGTATATGAAAGGGGCTTTTCCTCCTCATCACCCCGCTCTTTACGCTAAAGTTTCTTACTGTTTTAAAAATAGAGTTAAAAGAAAGAGTCGAACTTTAGCGTAAGGAGCGGGCTGTTGAGGAGGAAAAGCCCCTTTCATATACGTGGTAATTTCTGTTCGTTTTAAGTTTTAATGTTGCTCCTTAATTTCATTTAAAAAAAACTTGTTGTTTTTATTTAAATCATTCAATGATCCGATAAACGTTACTCTTTTTCAATTTTTCAAAGTATTAATAAAACAACTCCGAAACTTTAAACTGGCTCACAAATTGCATTTGACGTGTAGAAATTTATATTCTTAGGGAAAAAATCCTTATTCTGAGAGGATTCAAATGTACCAGAACAGCAAAACCTAAACGCTACGTTTAGGGAATCTAGTAGTTTGAAGCCTCTTAGCCTTTAATCCCTCTCCTGCGCAAATAATTGGCACAGATATTTCTTTATTTGGAGAAACATGATATGTTTTGCATTATAATTATTGAAATGGTTCTTTTCAGAGAAAAAAAAAAAACGCTAGTACCGTAGACTTAAAAGTCTTTACTTTGTCATTGAACGAAGAAAAAAAGATAACGTATTTTGTTTTTTGATGAGATAAGCATATATTATTTTGCAATTCCTATTTATTCTTTTAACTTGTCATTTTGTTCGTGACCGTTCATTTAATTTAAAAGTTTTTGAGTGTATTGTCTAGGATTTTGATTATCGTTTAATATACATTATTTTCTCTTTTAAATTGTTAATTCGATTTTTTTTTTAAAATTAAAAGATAACAATATTATTGTCTTGAAACATGGACAACACTGTCACGGGCAGTGGTGAGCAATTCTGAAATGTCTACCGGTAAATCCGAAAAAAAAACTTGTTACTATTTAGAAAAACTAGTTAAAGTTATGGTAAACATGTTACCATTAATAAAACCTGTAACTATTAGAATACATTTTGTTAATATTTGAGAAATTTTTAATATTAAGAAAAACCTTATTACTGTTAAGAAAAAACATTTTACTATTAAGAAAAGACTTGTTAGCATTGAAAAATAACGTGTTGCGTGAGGTTTGAATGTGGTTTATATTAAAACTCGTTACTATAGTTACGGGTTTCATTAACGGTAACATGTTTTCCATAACTGTAACTAATTTTTCCTAAATAGTAACAAGTTTTTTTTAAATAGTAATACGTTTTTTGCTAAGGGTTGCACGTTTGCACGCTGTACACCTTCGGACCTGAAAGCACAACATGAGATATTAAGTTGCTCCTCGTCTCGGATTTTCGTCTTTTAATGATCGTCTTTATATTCTTACAACTTATATTATTCTTTCAAGCAGTTTCATTATCCTTCCAGACTTTGATCATTAAATTTTTTTTTCAATACCCAATTTCACATAATTTATCACCATAACTTTCAACTGTAATTGCAGCTTCAGGTTGTGAGCAGTTTTTCGGATCATACAGAGCTATAACATACAATTGTTTCCGCTTAATTGCATGAATACCATAATCGCCCTTTCTCGCCCGAACATGATCCCTTGAGAGGTAAAAATACATCATAATAATTCCCATCATAATTCCGTTCTCAGAAAACTCATCCGAGTCAAATTTTGATACAAACGCTTTCAATTCAGCTGCTTTGGCAGGAAATCCCTTAGACTTTCCCCAAACTGACCCATCTACACCGATGATTGCAGCTTCTGATATATGTCCATTTGATAGCAATTCACTTTCAAGATGATTAATCCAAAAGTTCATCTTAATAATAATTCTGTTCAATAATATTTTTCTCCCCAAATTGACTTAACGAGTCACACGAAGCTTAAGCAAAACCAAACTAATTTTTAAATTTTCGGGTATTTTTGTGGTTTGAATTAGGAAATTAAAAATTATTGCTCCGACACCGTAAATATTTTTGCTATTTGCAGTTAAATAAAACTATTTTATTAAATTTTTTTTAAGATTTATTCTAAATTCAGTTGACGAATCCTATTTTTTGTTAAGCCCCCCCCCCCTCCAAAAAATTACTGTACTTTACATAACTATGTCTACAAGCTTCTCATAATGATAAAAGTTCTTTGTAAAAACATAAGTTCTATTTTAAATATTTTTTGTTAATTACAAAAGCACCAAGTTGTGAAAAATTCTTGATGGTAATAACATCAAATATAGCATGTATTATAGAAAAATGTAGTTTTCCGTAAGAATTGACTATTTCTTTGAAATTATTTTTTAATCAAAAAAGGCTCTAAGCTACATCAGTCTTCTTTAAATTGACCCACTAAACAGCTCTCTACAAGGTTCCAGCGCCAAGCTATCTGAGGTGAAAGAGAAAAAAGAAAAAATATACCGTACTAGCTTTAGCGGCACGCGGCAGGCTTCTATATATGGATTCTCATATGTATATACAACGGATATGTGCTAATTTTTAACTGCGCAAAACTTGTGGATATACAACATTCTTCGCTGTTCCATTGTCTCTGCATATAAATAGAATGTCCTGTTTATCGACTCTTGAGAATGCAACATATAACTGTCCATGGGAAAAACAATCCGTATTAAGATCTATATTGCATTTTTCTAATGATTGCCCTTGAGCTTTGTTGATGGTGATTGAAAATGCTAATCAAATTGGGAATTGCAATCTTTTAAATTGAAAAGTTAGATCCGTTGGAATCATGGGAATGCGTGGAATAAGAACAGCCTCACCCTCAGAAGGCCCTGTCAAGATTGTTGCCTCTATTACGTTTTCCATTGTTTTTTTGTTGTTTTTTTTACGGCAAGTTACGTGCCGTTGCAAAGCTTTGATGGGTTAATATTTCGCAACATATTTATTGGTAAGCCTATTTTTAGTTGTAGCACATGTGGTGGAAACACTGGAAGATCCAGGGAATTTAATTATTCTGATGGATAGTTAACCGCTTCATTTGATTCCAGAACTGTGTCAACTGACTTGTAAATGACTGTCTGGTCTTGAATCTTGGTCAGAATAATATTGTTGATTTTTTGGAAGTCTTTGTTCTTGGCTGCCAGAATCGGTCGTTCACTTAGCCATTTATGATTTTTATAATTGGTAGAATATTCAAAAATACCTTTTCAACCAAATCATTTTTTGAAGTCACTAAATTAAAAAAAATTACGAGGCAGTTGTATACGTCCTGAAATTGAGTTAACTGGGAGCTTTCCGTTTCCAATTTCCGGCAGATCAATGATCTGAATATATTTCAGCAGAGTGATCGTTTTGCAATCAGACACGCATATTTTTAGCTAATTTTAATGTTTTTACGTGTGCCCATAAAATAGAAGTTTTCAGGCAAGCATTCATTTCGTCTGCAGAGGTTGATCTAGGTATTATAGGTAATGTTTGCCTGAAATCTTCCGCAAGCAATATTAATGTGCTGCCAAAGGGTTTATTCCCTCGCAAATCTTTCAAGCATTGATTCAGAGCCTCGAGCGATTTTTTGTGTGCCATTGTGCACTCGTCCCAAATAATAAGTTTGCATTGCTGCAATACTTTACCCATCCAAGATGATTTGGAAATTTTGCACGTGGGAGTTTCTGTAGAATGCAAATTCAGATGCAATTTCAAAACGGAATGAGCAGTTTTTCCACCAGGCAGCAATGTTGCGGCTATTCCGGACGACGCAATTGTCAACGCTATATCATTTTTTGATCGAATTGATGCCAGAATCAGTTTTATCACAAACGTTTTACCAGTACCTCCTGGCGCATCCAAAAAGAAAATTTCTCCAACGTTGTTATCGACACAATGCATTATCGTATCATAAATGTCTTTTTGTTCCGACGTTAACTTGGAAATGTTATTTTGTACATACGACAATAGATTACTCGTACTGTAACTTTGTTCACGATCCAATTCTAAACATGTCAAAACAGCAGCGGTACGATTAGGTGAAGGCCAGCAATTGATCAGGAAATATTTAACTAGAGTCATCGTTTTGCAATCGGACACGCATATTTATAGTTAATTTTAGTGTCTTTACGTGTACCCATAAATTAGAATTTTTCAGGCAAGCATTCATTTCGTCCGCAGGTGTCGAGCTAGGAATAACAGGTAATATTTGCCAAAAATCTCCCGCAAGCAATATTAATGTGCTGTCAAAGGGTTTGGAATTTTCTCGCAAATCTTGCAATGATCGGTCAAGTGCCTCGAGTGATTTTTTGTGTGCCATTGTGCACTCGTTCCAAACAATAAGTTTGCATTGCTGCAATACTTTACCCATCCTAGATGATTTGGAAATGTTGAATGTGCGAATTTCTGTAGATTGCATGTTCAGAGGCAATTTCAAAGCGGAATGAGCAGTTCTCCCACCAGGCAGCAACGTTGCGGCTATTCAGGACGACGCAAGGTCCAACGCTATGTCATTTTCGGATCGAATTGATGCCAGAAGCAATCTTATTAGAAACATTTTACCAGTACCTCCTGGCGCATCCAAGAAGAAGATTTCTCCAACTTGGTTATCGCCGCAATGCATTATCTGATCGTAAATGCCTATTTGTTAAGACGTTAACTTGGAAATATTTGTTTATATATATATATATATATATATATATATATATATATATATATATATATATATATATATATATATATATATATATATATATATATATATATATATATATATATATATATATATACTAGCTGTTGGGGTGGCGCTTCGCGCCACCCCAACACCTAGTTGGTGGGGGCGCTTCGCGCCCCCCCCAAGCCCCCCCGCGCGCGTAAGTCGTTACGCGCCATATTAGTTACGCGCCATTGTAGTTGTGTCCCTATGTCCCACCTGTGAATATAGATATATATATATATATATATATATATATATATATATATATATATATATATATATATATATATATATATATATATATATATATATATATATATATATATATATATATATATATATATATGTTTTTAACTACGTAAAACTTGCGAATATACAACATTCTTTGCTGTCCCATTGTCTGTGCATATAAATAGATTTTCAGGTTTACCGACTCTTGAACATGCAACATATAATGGTCCATGGGAAAACAATCCGTATTCAGATCTATACCTCATGATTCTAATGATTGCCCTTGAGCTTTGTTGATGGTGATTGCTAATCGACCATTCCCTGAGTCGCCATCGTCATTTATATATCCCCCTGTGCACCCCGGCGTCCCCTTTGTAGTTATGTCCCTGTGTCCCGGTCGTCATTTATATTCCCTGTGTCCCGGTCGTCATTTGTGTCCCGGTGTTCCAGTCTGTGATTTCTCTTTGAGTGTCCCGGGCGTCATTTATATTCCTTGTGTCCCGGTGTCCCGGTCGTCATTTATATCCCCCTGTGCCCCCCGGCGTCCCCATTGTAGTTGTGTCCCTGTGTCCCGGTCGTCATTTATATTCCCTGTGTCCCGGTCGTCATTTGTATCCTGGTGTCCCGGTCTGTATATACATTCGTTTTTTAGTTTTGTTTTTCTCCTTTATTTTTTTCCTTTTTTCTTTTTTTTCTTTTTTAGTTTATTTAGATTTTTAGATTTTTTAGTTTTTTTATTAGTTTTTAGTTTTTTTGTAGTTTTTACCATTTTTTTAGTTTTTTTAGTTTTTTTTTTTTACTTATGTCCTGGTCGTCATTTATACTCCCTGTGTCCCGGTCGTCATTTGTGTCTCGGTGCTTTGTTGATTGCTAATTTATATTATATTTATATTTATATTTTTTATATTTATTAATATTTTTTTAGTTTTCTTTTTCTCTTATTTTTCAGTTTTTTCCTTTTTTTTAGTTTTTTCTTTTTTAGTTTTTAGTTTTTTTTTTGTTTTTTACCTTTTTTTAGTTTTTTTAGTTTTTTTAGTTTTTTAGCTTTTTTAGTTTTTTTATTAGTTTTTAGTTTTTTTTTTAGTTTTTGCCTTTTTTTAGTAGTTTTTTTTTCTTTTTAGTTTTTTTTTGTAGTTTTTACCTTTTTTAGTTTTTTTCTTCTTTTGTATTAGTGTGAAATAATTCAGACGTCATATGCGGACAAACACGACGTCACACCTGATCCACACATCCACAGATCCACAGATCCACAGACAACTTATTTTTATATAGATAGAAGATATATATATATATATATATATATATATATATATATATATATATATATATATATATATATATATATATATATATATATATATATATATATATATATATATATATATATATATATATATATATATATATATATATATATATATATATATATATATATATATATATATATATATATATATATACTAGCTGTTGGGGTGGCGCTTCGCGCCACCCCTACACCTAGTTGGTGGGGCGCTTCGCGCCCCCCCCAAGCCCCCGCGCGCGCGTAAGTCGTTACGCGCCATATTAGTTACGCGCCATTGTAGTTGTGTCCCTGTGTCCCACCTGTGAATAGAAATAGATATAAATATATGTTTTTAACTACGTAAAACATGCTAATATACAACATTCTTCGCTGTCCCATTGTCTGTGCATATAAATAGATTGTCAGGTTTATTGACTCTTGAACATGCAACATATAATTGTCCATGGGAAAAACAATCCGTATTCAGATCTATACCTCATTATTCCAATGATGTGTCCCTGTGTCCCGGTCGTCATTTACATTCCCTGTGTCCCGGTCGTCATTTGTGTCCCGGTGTCCCAGTTTGTAATTTCTCTTTGAGTGTCCCGGTCGTCATTTATATTCCCTGTGTCCCGGTGTCCCGGTCGTCATTTGTGTCCCGGTGTCCCGGTCTGTAATTTCTATTCGAACAATCCCTGTGTCCTGGTCGTCATTTATATATCCCGCCTGTGCCCCCGGCGTCCCCGTTGTAGTTTTGTCCCTGTGTCCCGGTCGTCATTTATATTCCCTGTGTCCCGGTCGTGATTTGTGTCCGGGTGTCCCAGTCTGTAATTTCTCTTTGAGGTTCCCGGTCGTCACTTATATTCCCTCTGTCTCGGTCGTCATTTGTGTCCCGGTCTGTAATTTCTCTTTGAGTGTTTTTTCTTTTTAGTTTTTTTTTTTAGTTTTTTACCTTTTTTACTTTTTCAGTTTTCTTTTTCTTCTTTATTTTTCAGCGTCACTATGAAGTACATATCGACGAACCTTTGTTTTTTTAACTTAAATCTGGTAGACATTGATGACCTTATCCAAGTCAAAATCCCCAAGCCAATCATCATCGCTATCATTTTCAGTTTTGATATGTTTTGACTCTCGCTGTCCAGGTGGATTTTCATCTAACTGCGCGGTTTTGCGTTCTTTAGCCGCAAGCCTGTTTTCTTGGTGTTCTTGTGATTCCCCGGCACGCTTTCTTTTCTTACTTTCTCTATCAGCTGCAAGCCTGTTTTCTTGCTGTTCTTGTGATTCCTCGGAACGCTTTCTTTTCTTACTTTCTCTATCAGCAGCAAGTTTTTTGGCATAAACTCTTTGAGCAGCTTCCTCGGCTGTTGCCATTGTAGGTTCTTCAGTCATTTTACAATTAAACATTTTTCCGTGAACAAATGTCTTAAATATCTTGAATGACGTCACCGTCAAAGCAAAAATGACGACAACTAATTTCATGACGTCAGTCAACACAGAAACATGACGTCACCTGATCCACAGACAGACAGACAACTTATTTTTATATATATAGATATATATATATATATATATATATATATATATATATATATATATATATATATATATATATATATATATATATCTATATATATAAAAATAAGTTGTCTGTGTGTGGATCTGTGGATGGATCAGGTGACGTCACCTGAAAAAACTGGATCAGGTGACAAAACTGAAAACTGAAAAAAACTAAAAAAAGGCAAAAACTACAAAAAAAACTAAAAACTAATAAAAAAAATAAAAAAGCTAAAAAACTAAAAAAACTAAAAAAAGGCAAAAACTACAAAAAAACTAAAAACTAATAAAAAAGCTAAAAAACTAAAAAAACTAAAAAAAGGCAAAAACTACAAAAAAAACTAAAAACTAATAAAAAAAATAAAAAGCTAAAAAACTAAAAAAACTAAAAAAACTAAAAAAAGGTAAAAACTAAAAAAACTAAAAAAAACTAAAAAAAAGGAAAAAACTGAAAAATAAGCTAAAATAAAGGTAAAAACCAATAAAAAACTAAAAAAAAAACTGAAAAAACTAAAAAAAGGCAAAAACTACAAAAAAAACTAAAAACTAATAAAAAAAGTAAAAAAGCTAAAAAACTAAAAAAACTAAAAAAACTAAAAAAGGTAAAAAACTAAAAAAAATAAAAAATAAAAAAAAATAAAAAAAGGAAAAAACTGAAAAATAAGCTAAAATAAAGGTAAAAACCAATAAAAAACTAAAAAGAAAAAAAAGGAAAAAACTAAAAAAAATTTTCATCTAAAAAACTAAAAGAAACTAAAAAAGGTAAAAACTAAAAGAACTAAAAAAGAAAAAAATAAATGACGACACTCAAAGAGAAAGCGACCAGGACAAAAGGAATGTTCGATTAGCAATCAACAAAGCACCGTGACACAGGGAGTATAAATGACGACCAGGACATAAGTAAAAAAAAAACTAACAAAACTAAAAAGAAGGTAAAACTACAAAAAAACTAAAAAGAAAAAAAACTAAAAAAAGGCAAAAACTACAAAAAAAACTAAAAAGTAATAAAAAAGCTAAAAAACTAAAAAAACTAAAAAAAGGCAAAAACTACAAAAAAAACTAAAAACTAATAAAAAAAATAAAAAAGCTAAAAAACTAAAAAAACTAAAAAAACTAAAAAAAGGTAAAAAACTAAAAAAACTAAAAACTAAAAAAAAACTAAAAAAAAGGAAAAAACTGAAAAATAAGCTAAAATAAAGGTAAAAACCAATAAAAAACTAAAAAAAAACTGAAAAAACTAAAAAAAGGCAAAAACTACAAAAAAAACTAAAAACTAATAAAAAAAGTAAAAAAGCTAAAAAACTAAAAAAACTAAAAAAACTAAAAAAAGGTAAAAAACTAAAAAAAATAAAAAATAAAGAAAAACTAAAAAAAAGGAAAAAACTGAAAAATAAGCTAAAATAAAGGTAAAAACCAATAAAAAACTAAAAAGAAAAAAAGGAAAAAACTAAAAAAATTTTCATCTAAAAAACTAAAAAAAACTAAAAAAGGTAAAAACTAAAAGAACTAAAAAAGAAAAAAATAAATGACGACACTCAAAGAGAAAGCGACCAGGACAAAATGAATGTTCGATTAGCAATCAACAAAGCACCGGGACACAGGGAGTATAAATGACGACCAGGACATAAGTAAAAAAAAAAACTAACAAAACTAAAAAGAAGGTAAAAACTACAAAAAAAAAAGAAAAAAAAACTAAAAACTAATAAAAAAACTAAAAAATCTAAAAATCTAAATAAACTAAAAAAGAAAAAAAAGGAAAAAAATAAAGGAGAAAAACAAAACTAAAAAACGAATGTATATACAGACCGGGATACAAATGACGACCGGGACACAGGGAATATAAATGACGACCGGGACACAGGGACACAACTACAACGAGGACACCGGGGGAAACAGGGGGATATAAATGACGACCGGGACACCGGGACAGGGAATGGTCGATTAGCAATCACCATCAACAAAGCTCAAGGGCAATCATTAGAATCATGAGGTATAGATCTGAATACAGATTGTTTTCCCATGGACCATTATATGTTGCATGTTCAAGAGTCGGTAAACCTGACAATCTATTTATATGCAAAGACAATGGGACAGCAATTATATATATATATATATATATATATATATATATATATATATATATATATATCTATATATATATATATATATATATATACTAGCTGTTGGGGTGGCGCTTCGCGCCACCCCAACACCTAGTTGGTGGGGCGCTTCGCGCCCCCCCAGGCCCCCCCGCGCGCGTAAGTCGTTACGCGCCATATTAGTTACGCGCCATTGTAGTTGTGTCCCTGTGTCCCACCTGTGAATAGAGATATATATAAATATATGTTTTTAACTACGTAAAACATACGAATATACAACATTCTTCGCTGTCCCATTGTCTGTGCATATAAATAGATTGTCAGGTTTACTGACTCTTGAACATGCAACATGTAATTGTCCATGGGAAAAACAATCCGTATTCAGATCTATACCTCATTATTCTAATGATGTGTCCCTGTGTCCCGGTCGTCATTTATATTCCCTGTGTCCCGGTCGTCATTTGTGTCCCGGTGTCCCAGTTTGTAATTTCTCTTTGAGTGTCCCGGTCGTCATTTATATTCCCTGTGTCCCGATGTCCCGGTCGTCATTTTTGTCCCGGTGTCCCGGTCTGTAATTTCTATTCGAACAATCCCTGTGTCCTGGTCGTCATTTATATATCCCTCCTGTGCCCCCTGCCTCCCCGTTGTAGTTGTGTCCCTGTGTCCCGGTCGTCATTTATATTCCCTGTGTCCCGGTCGTGATTTGTGTCCGGGTGTCCCAGTCTGTAATTTCTCTTTGAGGTTCCCGGTCGTCACTTATATTCCCTCTGTCTCGGTCGTCATTTGTGTCCCGGTCTGTAATTTCTCTTTGAGTGTTTTTTCTTTTTAGTTTTTTTTTTAGTTTTTTACCTTTTTTCAGTTTTCTTTTTCTTCTTTATTTTTCAGCGTCACTATGAAGTATATATCGACGAACCTTTGTTTTTTTAACTTAAATCTGGTAGGCATTGATGACCTTATCCAAGTCAAAATCCCAAACCCAATCATCATCACTATCATTTTTAGTTTTGATATGTTTTGACTCTTGCTGTCCAGGTGGATTTTCATCTAACTGCGCGGTTTTGCGTTCTTTAGCCGCAAGCCTGTTTTCTTGCTGTTCTTGTGATTCCCCGTCACGCTTTCTTTTCTTACTTTCTCTATCAGCAGCAAGTTTTTTGGCATAAACTCTTTGAGCAGCTTCCTCGGCTGTTGCCATTGTAGGTTCTTCAGTCATTTTACAATTAAACATTTTTCCGTGAACAAATGTCTTAAATACCGTTAATGACGTCACCGTCAAAGCAAAGATGACGACAACTCATTTCATGACGTCAGCCGACACAGAAACTTGACGTCACCTGATCCACAGACAGACAGACAACTTATTTTTATATATATAGATAGATAGATATATATCTATCTATATAAAAATAAGTTGTCTGTCCGTTACGCCAGATTATATCTTCTATATATATAAAAGAAAACAAACTAGAATGTAAAAACTGGAAATTGCATAAATATTTCGAAATATTTTGACAATAGATTAAAGTAATTCGAAAAAAGAAAAATGGTAAAAAACTAAAAAAAAACTAAAAAGAAAAAACTAAAAAAAAAATTAAAAATTGAAAAAATAAAAAAAAGAAAAAACCCAAAAAGAAAAAACATAAAAAAATAAAAAAGATAAAAAACTAAAAAAAACTAAAAAAGCTAAAAAACTAAAAAAAAAAGAAAAAACTAAACAAACTGGGAATTGCACAAATATTTCAATATATTTTGACAATACATATAAAAATATAGAATATAAAAACTGGAAATTGCATAAATATTTCGAAATATTTTGACAATAGGTTAAAGTAATTCGAAAAAACAAAATGGTAAAAAACTAAAAACAAAACTAAAAAGAAAAAACTAAAAAAAACTAAATAAAAAATTAAAAAAAGAAAAAAACTTAAAAAGGAAAAATGTAAAAAAAATAAAAAGGTAAAAAACTAAAAAGAAAAAAAAACTAAAAAAAACCTAAACAGCTAAAAAAAAAGAAAAAACTAAAAAAACTGGGAATTCCACAAATGTTTCAATATATTTTGACAAAAGATTAAGGTAATTCGAAAACCTTAAAACAGATACCCAAAACTTTGAGGTTTATTATCAATAAAAAGAAGAAACTTAAAAAAGAAAAACTAAAAAAGAAAAAAATAAGAAAAGAAAAAACTAAAAAAGAAAAAAAACTGAAATGAAACTGTATCTATATATCTATATAAATGACGACCAGGACACTCTAAGAGAAATTACAGACTGGGATACCGGGACACAAATGACGACCGGGACACAGGGAATATAAATGACGACCTGGACACAGGGATACAACTCCAACGGGGACGCCGGGGGCACAGGGGGATATATAGATGACGACGGGGACACAGGGAATGTTCGATTAGCAATCACCATCAACAAAGCTCAAGGGCAATCGTTAGAAAAATGCGGTATAGATATGAATACGAATTGTTTTTCCATGGACAATTATTATGTTGCATGTTCAAGAGTTGGTAAACCTGACAATCTATTTATATGGACAGACAATAGGACAGCGAAGAATGTTGTATATTCGCAAGTTTTACGTAGTTAAATATATATCTATATATATAAAAATAAGTTGTCTGTGTGTGGATCTGTGGATCAGGTGACGTCATGTTTGTCCGCATATGACGTCTGAATTATTTCACACTAATACAAAAGAAGAAAAAAACTAAAAAAGGTAAAAACTACAAAAAAAACTAAAAAGAAAAAAAAACTAAAAAAGCTGAAAAACTAAAAAAAACTAAAAAAAGGTAAAAATCTAATAACTAAAAAAAAACTGAAAAAAATAAAAAAAGGCAAAAACTACAAAAAAAATAAAAACTAATAAAAAAATAAAAAAGCTAAAAAACTAAAAAAACTAAAAAAAACTAAAAAAAGGTAAAAAACTAAAAAAAACTAAAAACTAAAAAAGAAAAAAACTAAAAAAAAGGAAAAAACTGAAAAATAAAAGAGAAAAAGAAAACTAAAAAAATATGAATAAATATATATAAAAATAAGTTGTTTGTGGGTTATGTCTGTCTGTCTGTCTGTCGAGTGACGTCGTGTTTTATTACACGACGTCTGAATTATTTCAGAATTTTAGTCTGAATTATTTCACACTAATACAAAAGAAGAAAAAAAACTAAAAAAGGTAAAAACTACAAAAAAAACTAAAAAGAAAAAAAACTAAAAAAGCTAAAAAACTAAAAAAAACTAAAAAAAGGTAAAAAACTAAAAACTAAAAAAAACTGAAAAAACGAAAAAAAGGCAAAAACTAAAAAAAAAAACTAAAAACTAATAAAAAAACTAAAAAAGCTAAAAAACTAAAAAAACTAAAAAAAGGTAAAAAACAAAAAAAAAAAAAAACTAAAAAAGAAAAAACTAAAAAAAAGGAAAAAACTGAAAAATAAGAGAAAAAGAAAACTAAAAAAAATATTAATAAATATAAAAAATATAAATATAAATATAATATAAATTAGCAATCAACAAAGCACCGAGACACAAATGACGACCGGGACACAGGGAGTATAAATGACGACCAGGACATAAGTAAAAAAAAAAACTAAAAAAACTAAAAAAAATGGTAAAAACTACAAAAAAACTAAAAACTAATAAAAAAACTAAAAAATCTAAAAATCTAAATAAACTAAAAAAGAAAAAAAAGAAAAAAGGAAAAAAATAAAGGAGAAAAACAAAACTAAAAAATTAATGTATATACAGACCGGGACACCGGGATACAAATGACGACCGGGACACAGGGAATATAAATGACGACCGGGACACAGGGACACAACTACAATGGGGACGCCGGGGGGCACAGGGGGATATAAATGACGACCGGGACACCGGGACACAAGGAATATAAATGACGCCTGGGACACTCAAAGAGAAATCACAGACTGGAACACCGGGACACAAATGACGACCGGGACACAGGGAATATAAATGACGACCGGGACACAGGGACATAACTACAAAGGGGACGCCGGGGTGCACAGGGGGATATATAAATGACGATGGCGACTCAGGGAATGGTCGATTAGCAATCACCATCAACAAAGCTCAAGGGCAATCATTAGAATCATGAGGTATAGATCTGAATACGGATTGTTTTCCCATGGAACATTATATGTTGCATGTTCAAGAGTCGGTAAACCTGAAAATCTATTTATATGCACAGACAATGGGACAGCAAAGAATGTTGTATATTCGCAAGTTTTACGTAGTTAAAAACATATATATATATATATATATATATATATATATATATATATATATATATATATATATATATATATCTATCTATATTCACAGGTGGGACATAGGGACACAACTACAATGGCGCGTAACTAATATGGCGCGTAACGACTTACGCGCGCGGGGGGGCTTGGGGGGGGCCCGAAGCGCCCCCACCAACTAGGTGTTGGGGTGGCGCGAAGCGCCACCCCAACAGCTAGTATATATATATATATATATGCAATATCTGATATATATATATATATATATATATATATATATATATATATATATATATATATATATATATATATATATATATATATATATATATATATGTAAAAATAAGTTGTCTGTCTGTGTGTCTGTCTGTCTGTCAGGTGACGTCATGTTTCTCTAACGACTGATGTCATCAAGTTAGTTGTCGTCATTTTTGCTATGACGATGACGTCATTAAAGATATTTAAGACGTATATGTTCACGTAGAAATCTATTAATGTTTAAGTTTAAAATGACTGATGAACTTACAATGGCAAAAGCCGATGAATATGCTCAAAGAGTCTATGCCAAAAAACTTGCTGCTGATAGAGAAAGTCAGAAAAGAAAGCGTGCCGAGGAATCAAAAGAACAGCAAGGAAACAGGCTTGAGGCTGATAGAGAAAGAAAGAACAGAAAGCGTGCCGAGGAATCAAAAGAACAGCAAGGAAACAGGCTTGAGGCTGATACAGAAAGAAAGAACAGAAAGCGTGCCGAGGAACTACCAGAGCAACGCGAAAGCAGACTTGCTGCTAAAAGAGAAAGTGAAAAAAGAAGGCGTGCCGAGGAATCACAAGAACGGTAATCGAATTGATTCTGATCGAATTGATTCTGGCATCAATTCGATCAAAAAATGATATAGCGTTGGCAATTGCGTCGTCCGGAATAGCCACAACATTGCTGCCTGGTGGAAGAACTGCTCATTCCGCTTTGAAATTGCCTCTGAATTTGCATTCTACAGGAACTCCCACGTACAATATTTCCAAATCATCTGGGATGGTTAAAGTATTGCAGCAATGCAAACTTATTATTTGGGATGAGTGCACAATGGCACAGAAAAAATCGCTCGAGGCTCTGGATTAATGCTTGAAAGATTTGAGAGGGAAGTCGAAACCCTTTGGCAGCACATTAATATTGCTTGCGGGAGATTTCAGGCAAACATTACCTATAATACCTAGATCAACTCCTGTAGACGAAATGAATGCTTGCCTGAAAAATTCTAATTTATGGTCACACGTAAAAATATTAAAATTAACTACAAAAATGCGTGTCCGATTGCAAAACGATGACTCTGGTCAAACATTTTCAGATCAATTGCTGGCAATTGGAAACGGAAAGCTCCAAGTAGACTCAATTTCAGGACGTATACAACTACCTGCTGATTTCTGTAATTTAGTGACGTCCAAAAATGAATTGATTGAAAAAGTATTTCCGAGTATTCTAAAAAATTAAAAAAATAATAAATGGCTGAGCGAAAGAGCGATTCTCGCACCCAAAAATATAGACGTCCACGAAATTAACAATATTGTTTTGACCAAGATTCGAGAACAGGCAGTCCTTTACAAGTCAGTCGACACTTTTGCAACCAAATGAAGCGGTTAATTATCCATCTGAATTTTTAAATTCCATAGATCTTTCAGGGTTTCCACCACACGTGCTACAACTAAAAATAGGCGTACCAATAATACTTTTAAGACATATCAACCCACCAAAGCTTTGCAATGGCACGCGAGTTGCTGAAAAAAAAAACAATGGAAAACCTAATAGAGGCCACAATCTTGACAGGGCCTTTTGAGGGTGAGGCTGTTCTTATTCCTCGCTTTCCCATGATTCCAACGGATCTGCCTTTTCAATTTAAAAGATTGCAATTCCCAATTCGATTAGCATTTGCAATCACCATTAACAAAGCTCAAGGTCAATCATTAGAAAATGTGGTATAGATCTTAATACTGATTGTTTTTCCCATGGACAATTGTACGTTGTATGTTCGAGGGTCGGTAAACCTGACAATCTATTTATATGCAGCGACAATTGGACAGCGAAGAATGTTGTATATTCGCAAGTTTTACGCAGTTAATTTGTATTGTATCTATCTATCTATCTATCCATATAAAAACGAGTTGTGTGTATGCATGTTTGTTTGTTTGTAAAAAGAGCGTTTGCCTATGACGTCATTATTAGTACATACGGCTTTGTATATGCACAGACAATGGGAATGCCAAGATTGTTGTATATTCGCAATCTTTACGTAGTTTGTAACACATATATAAATCTATCTATATTCACAGGTGGGACACAGGGACACAACTGCAATGGCGCGTAACTAATATGGCGCGTAACGACTTACGCGCACGGGGGGGCTTGGGGGGGGCGCGAAGCGCCTCCCCAACAGCTAGTTTATCTATAAAAATAAGTTTCCTGTGGGTCTGTCGAGTGACATCATGCCATCATGTCGTCATTTCGTCATGAAGTTAGTTGTCGTCATGGTTGTTATGACGATGACGTCATTAAAGGTATTTAAGAAAATCGTTCAAAGACAAATTTTTAATTGTAAGAAGCTCGTGGACGGAAAATGTTTAATTGTAAAATGACTGAAGAACCTCCAATGGCAACAGCCGAGGAAGCTGCTCAAAAGACAAATTTTTAATTGTAAGAAGATCGTGGATGGAAAAATGTTTAATTGTAAAATGACTGAAGAACCTACAATGGCAACAGCCGAGGAAGCTGCTCTAAGATTCTATGCCAAAAAACTTGCGGCTGATAGAGAAAGTAAGAAAAGAAAGCGTGCCGAGGAAAAAATAAAAAAGGAAAAAACTGAAAAATAAAGGAGAAAAAAAAACTAAAAAAATAAGAATAAAAACAAAAAAAAACTAAAAAGGTAAAAACTAAAAAAAAAACTAAAAAGAAAAAAGAAAAAAACTAAAAAAACTAAAAAAAAGGTAAAAACCAAAAAAAAAAACAAAAAAGAAAAAAGGGGAAATATACAAAAATTTATTTCATCATATACCAATTCAAAAACGAATGTATATACAGACGGGGACACCGTCTGTGTCCCCGTCAAAAAAACTAAAAAAACTAAAAAAAAGGTAAAAACCAAAAAAAACTAAAAAGAAAAAAGGGGAAATATGCAAAAATTTATTTCATCATATACCAATTCAAAAACGAATGTATATACAGACGGGGACACCGGGACACAAATGACGACCGGGACACAGGGAATATAAATGACGACCGGGACACAGGGGCACAACTACAACGGGGACGCCGGGGGCACAGGGGGATATATAAATGACAACGGTGACATAGGGAATGTTCGATTAGCAATCACCATCAACAAAGCTCAAGGGCAATCATTAGAATCATGAGGTATAGATCTGAATACGGATTGTTTATCCCATGGACAATTATATATTTCATGTTCAAGAGTCGGTAAAACTGTCAATCTATTTATATGCAGAAACAATGGGACAGCGAAGAATGTTGTATATTCGCAATTTTTACGTAGTTAAAAACATATATATATATATATATATATATATATATATATATATATATATATATATATGTATATATATATATATATATATATATATATATATATATACTAGCTGTTGGGGTGGCGCTTCACGCCACCCCAACACCTAGTTGGTGGGGGTGCTTCGCACCCCCCCTAAGCCCCCCCGCGAGCGTAAGTCGTTACGCGCCATATTAGTTACGCGCCATTGTAATTGTGTCCCTTTGTACCACCTATAAATATAGAAAGATTTATATATGTGTTTTGAACTACGTAAAATTTGCGAATGCACAACATGCTTGGCTTTCCCATTGTAAGTGCATATACATAGCCTTATGTACTTATAATGACGTCATATGCAAACGCTCTTTTTACAAACAAACAAACATACATACACATAACTCGTTTTTATATAGATAGATAGATAGATAGATACAATACAAATTAACTGCGTTACGTAACAATATTATTGGTACGCCTATTTTTAGTTGTAGCACGTGTGGTGGAAACCCTGAAAGATCCACGGAATTTAAAAATTCAGATGGATAATTAACCGCCTCATTTGGTTCCAAAACTGTGTCGACTGACTTGTAAAGGACTGCCTGGTCTCGAATCCTGGTCAAAACAATATTGTTGATTTCGTGGACGTCTTTATTTTTGGGTGCAAGAATCGCTCTTTCACTTAGCCATTTATTATTTTTATAATTGTTTAGAATATGCGGAAATACTTTTTCAATCAATTCATTTTTGGACGTCACTAAATTACACAATTCAGCAGGTAGTTGTATACGTCCTGAAATTGAGTCTACTGGGAGTTTTCCGTTTCCAATTGCCAGCAATTGATCTGAAAATGTTTGACCAGAGTCATCGTTTTGCAATCGGACACGCATATTTGTAGTTAATTTTAATGTCTTTACGTGTGCCCATAAATTAGAACTTTTCAGGCAAACATTCATTTCGTCTGCAGGGGTTGATCTAGGTATTATAGGTAATGTTTGCCTGAAATCTCCCGCAAGCAATATTAATGTGCTGCCAAAGGGTTTCGAATTCCCTCGCGAATCTTTCAAACATTGATCCAGAGCCTCGAGCGATTTTTTGTGTGCCATAGTGCACTAATCCCAAATAATAAGTTTGCATTGCTCAATACTTTACCCATCCCAGATGATTTGGAAATATTGCACGTGGGAGTTTCTGTAGAATGCAAATTCAGAGGCAATTTCAAAGCGGAATGACCAGTTCTTCCACCAGGCAGCAACGTTGCGGCTATTCAGGACGACGCAATTGCCAACGCTATATCATTTTTTGATCGAATTGATGCCAGAATCAGTTTTATCACAAACGTTTTACCAGTACCTCCTGGCGCATCCAAAAAGAAAATTTCTCCAACGTTGTTATCGACACAATACATTATCGTATCATAAATGTCTTTTTGTTCCGACGTTAACTTGGAAATGTTATTTTGTACATATGACAATAGATCACTCGTACTGTAACTTTGTTCACGATCCAATTCTACACATGCCGAAACAGCAGCGGTACGATTAGGTGAAGGCATTCCCAAATCCTGAAGAGGTTTGCTTCTGATGTAAAATCAAAAGTCATGTCTGACGTCTCTAACTGTTTTCGATGGAGTATATCTTCGGACATTTTCGATTTATATTTTTCCCGTAACTCTGTAGGAGTTGAAGGAGATTAAGTTGTTAGCATGATTTCAAACAATGCACGAATTTGACTTGGAGTTGACGATTACGGAGTTACAGTATTCAACGTTTATGTGTGCATTAGATGTTTTTGATAATAATGGGGAATATGGAACAACCCACTGGTTATCTACTTCGATGGTGGTACCGTAACGCTTCTTTATTATTGCTGTTTTACCGCCATCTTCAGTAGATCTTCTTCTATATTGTGGGTAACCATCATTGCCAGTAATTGTGTTGGGTACTAAAAGTCGAGGATATTGATTTGTGCACCTTCCTTTGGCCATGCATGGTGAATTTTCGTTCAGAGCACCGCAAGGTCCATGTATCATATTTTTTACAACAATATCATATAACCCCTTATCGACATTTTCATCAGGTATTTCAGCGGAAATCACATCATCAATTTCATTAGAAGTAATTTTATAATGTAGCCAGATTAGTATATGTGCGTGTGGCAATCCTCGTTTTTGCCATTCCACTGAGTACATCCAGCATCGCACTGACCCAAACACTTCAAGTTTTACTATGTAGTTTATCAGTGATTTCAACTTTTGCCGGAAGACACGGGCCGTAATGTCATGTCTGTGAACCGCCGATTGTCCTTGAAGTAAAAGCTGCTGTATCTCGTCCCAAGATTGATTACATGTAAATGTAATAAATAAATCTGGACGACCATAGAGACGAACATACGCAATAGCATCTTGAGCATATTCATGCATATGACGGGGACTGCCAGCATATGACGAAGGTAAAATCGTTAATCTTCCAACGTTTGTGGTATTACCGTCATTTACAACTGCATCTCGCAAATGAATGTATTGTTCAGAGCGGAGCTTGGTCTGATTCAGACGGATAAATAGCAAACGTTCTGATTCAATTTTTGCATACATATCAACGATGTATTGGTGAAACAATTGACGGCATTTTAAAATATAATTGTCTTCATCCTGCCGAATCATTAGTCTATAGGAATAATAATGCATTGCACTGCATTTCTTATTCATTTCTTTGTTAGTGGCTGGATTTATCAATTTAATATTAAAGTGATAGCCGTCGGCTCCATTCCAAAAAATGATTACCAACTGAGCGTTTCGCTTATGAAGAATAATATCTCGAGGTAAAAACTGATCACCAACCATAACGATTGCCACTTCGTCGATAGTTGGAGCATTGTATCTACGCACATGTTGGCCAGGAGAAGTTATGTCAGCGGAAATAACAATTTTATGCGTATCAGTAGGCATCAAATCGATGGCTGTTTTGAACAGACACACAAAATTATTATTTTCGTGGAAAAGATGTTGCAATTGGGAAACGACTGTCCTTTCAACGTCGGGAAAAATTTCGCAACGTGCATTCAATTCAGAATTTCTATCACTGATGAAGTACAATTGTAAAAATTTATGATTCTCGCCTGAGAATGGTAGAAGGGACCCTGCTCTATGATAAATTTGCCCTTTTACTTTGAAAGTAGGCATAAATTGATCTGGATTTTCGATTTGGGCACCAAACGACGTCATTTGGAAACATGAGCTACATTTTCTGATTTTTGATAAAAAAAACGCTTAGATTCTGACGTAGTTCCAGTAAGCAAAGTCTTCAATGGCTCTGGGGTTGCAACCAGTTGAGGAAGTTTAACTTTTCCTGAGGCGCAACACATTCCCATCGTTTCACCATTAAATTTGAAGGCCTTGCAGTAGGGACAAATTTTAGACATTGTCCCGATTTGAACACATCTACTATAATCATCGACTGGGCTGTACCTGAATGCCCTGCGATAATTTTCACGTTGCTTTTGTGATTCCTCGGCACGCTTTCTTTTGTCATTATCTCTTGAAGCCGCAAGCCTGTTTTCACGTTGCTATTGTGATTCCTCGGCACGCCTTCTTTTTTCACTTTCTCTTTTAGCAGCAAGTCTGGTTTCGCGTTGCTCTGGTAGTTCCTCGACACGCCTTCGTTGACGGAAATTGGACATTCCTAATATGGCATTATCTCTTGAAGCCGCAAGCCTGTTTTCACGTTGCTCTTGTGATTCCTCGGCACGCTTTCTGTTCTTACTTTTTCTATTGGCCGCAAGCCTGTTTTCTTGCTGTTCTTGTGATTCATCGGCATGCTTTCTTTTCTGACTTTCTCTATCAGCAGCAAGTTTTTTGGCGTAGACTCTTTGAGCAGCTTCCTCGGCTGTTGCCATTGTAGGTTCTTCAGTCATTTTACAATTAAACGTTTTTCCGTCCACGATCTTCTTACAATTAAAAATTTGTCTTTGAACGAATTTCTTAAATACCTTTAATGATGTCATCGTCATAACAAACATGAAGACAACTAACTTCATAACGAAATGACGACATGATGACATGACGTCACTTGACAGACATAACACACATACAACTTATTTTATATATATATATAGATAGATATTAAAAATTTCTCTTTCAAGATCTTCTTACAATTAAAAATTTGTCTTTGAACGATTTTCTTAAATACTTATAATGACGTCATATACTAAGCATCGTCATAACAAACATGACGGCAACTAACTTCATGACGACATACAGCTCAATCCTTATAATGACGTCATTCGACAGACAGAAAAACAACTTATTTTTATATATATAGATAGAAGATATATATATATATATATATATATATATATATATATATATATATATATATATATATATATATATATATATATATATATATATCTATATATATATATATATATTCACAGGTTGGACACAGGGACACAACTGCAATGGCGCAAAACTAATATGGCACGTAACGACTTACGCGCGTGCGGGGGCTTGAGGAGGGGGGCGAGAAGTGCCCCCACCAACTTAATGTTGGGTTGGCACGAAGCGCCACCCCAATCGCTAGTCTATATATATTAAAATAAGTTGTCTGTGTGTGTGTGTGTGTGTGTGTGTGTGCCGAGTGACGTCATGTTTGTGTGTCGACTGACGTCATGTTTATCGACTGACGTCATTATAAGGATTGAGCTGTATGCGTCATGAAATTGTTTGTCGACTGACGACATGTTTGTCAACTGATGAAATTACATACCGGGACACAAATGACGACTGGGACACAGGGAATATAAATGACGACCGGGAACCTCAAAGAGAAATTACAGACTGAGACACCCGGACACAAATCACGACCGGGACACAAGGAATATAAATGACGACCCGGACACAGGGACACAGCTACAACGGGGACGCCGGGGGCACAGGCGGGATATATAAATGACGACCGGGACACAGGGATTGTTCGAATAGAAATTACAGACCGGGGCACAAATGACGACCAGGACACCGGGACACAGGGAATATAAATGACGACCGGGACACTCAAAGAGAAATTACAAACTTGGACACCGGGAAACAAATGACTACCGGGACACAGAGAATATAAATAACGACCGGGACAGAGGGACACATCATTAGAATAATGAGGTATAGATCTGAATACGGATTGCTTTTCACATGGACAATTATATGTTGCATGTTTAATAGTCAGTAAACCTGACAATCTATTTATATGCACAGACAATGGGACAGCGAAGAATGTTGTATATTCGCATGTTTTACGTAGTTAAAAACACACACATATATATATATATATATATATATATATATATATATATATATATATATATATATATATATATATATATATATATGTATATATGTATATATATATATATATATATATATATATATATATATATATATATATATATATATATATATATATATATATATATATATATATATATATATATATATATATACTAGCTGTTGGGGTGAAGCTTTGCGCCACCTCAACACTTAGTTGGTGGGGCGCTTCGCGCCCCCCTAGCCCCCCCGCACGCGTAAGTCGTTACGCGCCATATTAGCTACGCGCCATTGTAGTTGTGCCCCTGTGTCCCACCTGTGAATATAGATAGATTTATATATGTGTTTCAAACTCCGTAAAAATTGCGAATATACAACATTCTTGGCTTTCCCATTGTCTGTGCATATACAAAGCCGTATGTACTAATAATGACGTCATATGCACACGCTCTTTTTACAAACAAACAAACATGCATACACACAACTCGTTTTTATATAGATAGATAGATAGATAGATACAATACAAATTAACTGCGTAAAACTTGCGAATATACAACATTTTTCGCTGTCCAATTGTTGCTTCATATAAATAGATTGTCAGGTTTACCGACCCTCGAACATGCAACGTACAATTGTCCATGGGAAAAACAATCAGTATTAAGATCTATACCACATTTTTCTAATGATTGACCTTGAACTTTGTTAATGGTGATTGCAAATGCTAATCGAATTGGGAATTGCAATCTTTTAAATTGAAAAGGCAGATCCGTTGGAATCATGGGAATGCGAGGAATAAGAACAGCCTCACCCTCAAAAGGCCCTGTCAAGATTGTGGCCTCTCTTAGGTTTTCCATTGTTTTTTTTTTACGGCAAGTCGCTTGCCATTGCAAAGCTTTGGTGGGTTGATATTTCTTAAAAGTATTATTGGTACGCCTATTTTTAGTTGTAGCACGTGTGGTGGAAACCCTGAAAGCTCCACGGAATTTAAAAATTCAGATGGATAATTAAACGCTTCATTTGGTTCCAAAACTGTGTCGACTGACTTGTAAAGGACTGCCTGGTCTCGAATCTTGGTCAAAACAATATTGTTGATTTCGTGGATGTCTATATTTTTGGGTGCAAGAATCGCTCCATCACTTAGCCATTTATTATTTTTATAATTTTTTAGAATATTCGGAAATACTTTTTCAGTCAATTCATTTTTGGACGTCACTATCTTACAGAAACCAGCAGGTACTTGTATACGTCCTGAAATTGAGTCTACTGGGAGCTTTCCGTTTCCAATTGCCAGCAATTGATCTGAAAATGATTGACCAGAGTCATCGTTTTGCAATCGGACACGCATATTTGTAGTTAATTTTAATGTTTTTACGTGTGCCCATAAATTAGAATTTTTCAGGCAACCATTCATTTCGTCTGCAGGAGTTGATCTAGGTATTATAGGTAATGTTTGCCTGAAATCTCCCGCAAGCAATATTAATGTGCTGCCAAAGGGTTTCGACTTCCCTCGCAAATCTTTCAAGCATTGATCCAGAGCCTCGAGCGATTTTTTGTGTGCCATTGTACACTCATCCCAAATAATAAGTTTGCATTGCTGCAATACTTTACCCGTCCCAGATGATTTGGGAGGGGGGGGCACAAAAAAAGAAAAACTAAAAAGAAAAAAATTAAAAAAAGGAAAAACTATATAAAGAAAAAACCTAAAAAGAAAAACTAATAAAAATACAAATTAAAAAAAGAAGAAACTAAAAAAAATTAAAAAGAAAAACTAAAATAACAGAAAAACTGAAAAAACATCAAAAATCTAAAAAAAGAAAAAAACAAAAAAGAAAAATATTACAAAAAGAAAAACTAAAAGACTACAAAATCAAAAACTAAAAAAAAGAAAAAAAAGAAAAAGAAAAAACTAAAAAACTAAAAAACTAAAAAAAAAGAATAAAAAATAAAAGACAAAAACTAAACAAAAAGAAAGAAAAAATAAAAAACTAAAAAAAACTAAAAACGAAACAAAATAAAAAATGAAAAAACTTTTGAATAATAATTATTCG
This sequence comes from Artemia franciscana, assembly GCF_032884065.1. Classification (NCBI taxonomy): domain Eukaryota; kingdom Metazoa; phylum Arthropoda; class Branchiopoda; order Anostraca; family Artemiidae; genus Artemia; species Artemia franciscana. The sequence goes on along the minus strand of NC_088864.1, from coordinate 45,905,884 downwards.
AAAAAATTGAGGCTCTTTCAATTTTATTAAATTGTTTAAAATGTAAAAAACTGGGAAAAACTAAATAAAGAAAAAACCTAAAAAAAAAAACTAAAAAAATATAAAATTAAAATATAAATATAAAAATTAAAAACTAAATAAAGAAGAAAAAACTAAAAAAGAATACAAATTAAAAAAGAACAAACTAAAAAAATTAAAAATAAAAACTAAAATAACAGAAAAACTGAAAAAAAAATCAAAAATCTAAGAAAAGAATAAAACAAAAAAGAAAAATATTACAAAAGAAAAACTAAAAGACTACAAAATCAAAAACTAAAACAAAGAAAAAAAGAAAAAAAAGAAAAAGAAAAAAACTAAAAAATAAAAAAATAAAAAATACAAAACTAAAGAAAAACAAAGAAAAAAAAACAAAAAAAAACTTAAAACGAAACCAAAAAAAAAAAAAAAAAAAAATGAAAAAACTTTTGAATAATGAGTATTCAAAAAAATTGAGGCTCTTTCAATTTTATTAAATTGTCTAAAATGTAAAAAACTGGGAATTGCACAAATATTTTAATATATTTTGACAATAGATTAAAGTAATTCGAAAACCTTAAAGTAGATGTTTGTTATAAATTGTTGAGCTTTAGCATGCTTGGCACGTGAAGATTTTTCCAAGTGTCACTGTTAGAATGAACATTGACAAATTGAAAAATATTGAGAAATCGTGCTGAAGAAACAACGTGAAAACAGGCTTGCGGCTTAAAGCGATAATGCCAAAAGAAAGCGTGCCGAGAAATCACTAGAGCAACCTGAAAATTATTGCCTGGCATTTAGGTACAGCCCAGTCAATGATTATAGCTTGAGCAGATGTGTTCAAATCGGGACTATGTCCAAAATTTGTCCCTATTGCAAGGCCTTAAAATTTAATGGAGAAAGAATGGGAATGTGTTGCGCCTCAGGAAAAGTTAAACTTCCTCAACTGGCTGCACCACCAGAGCCATTGAAGACTTTATGACGTTACAGACTGGGACACCGAGAAACAAATGACGACCGGGACAAAAGGAATATAAATGACGACCCGGACATTCAAAGTGAAATAACATACCGGGACATCGGGACACAGATGACGACCGAGACCCAGGAAATATAAATGACGACCAGGACACTCAAAGACAAATTACAGACCGAGGTACCGGGACACAAATGACGACCGGGACACAGGGAATGACGACCGGGACACAGGGACACAACTACAACGGGGACGCCTGAAGGGCATAGGGGTATATATAAATGACGACGGGGACACAGGGAATATTCGATTAGCAATCACCATCAACAAAGCTCAAGGACAATCATTAAAAAAATGCGGTGTAGATCTGAATACGGATTGTTTTCCCATGGACAATTATATGTTGCATGTTCAAGAGTCAGTAAACCTGACAATCTTTTTACATGCACAGACAATGGGACAGCGAAGAATATTCGCAAGTTTTACATAGTTAAAAACATATATATATATATATATATATATATATATATATATATATATCAACCTATATTCACAGTTGGGACAGAGTGACACAACTACAATGTCACGTAACGACTTGCGTGCGCGGGGGGCTTGGGGGGGGGGGGGGGGCACCCACTAACTAGGTGTTGGTATGGCTCGAAGCGCCACACCAACAGCTAGTATTCTATAAAAAAAGGAAAGAAGCTAAAAATTAAGAAGAAGACGAAAACTAAAAAAAGGAAGAAAAAAAATAAAAAAATTAGAAAAAGGTTAAAAACCCAAAAAATTAAAGTGATAAAAGAAAAAAAATTGAAAAAACTAAAAAAAGAAAAAGAAAAAAGAAAGAAAAACAATAACAAAAAAAATAAAAAAAGGAAAAAAAGCTGAAAAAGAAAAAACTAAAAAAGAGAAAAAAACAAAAAAAAACAAAAAAGAAAAAAACTAAAAAAATACTAAAAAATGAGAAAAATTTCAAAAAGAAGAAAAAGAAATCTAAAAAAGAAGAAAAAAAGTAATTAAAAATGGTTAAAACTAAAAAATAAAAAAATGAAAAGACACTAAAAAAGAAAAAACTGGAAAATTAAAAAAAAAACTAAAAATAATTAAAAAAGAAAAAAACTAAAAAAGAAAAAATCTATATATATATATATATATATATATATATATATATATATATATATATATATATATATATATATATATATATATGTATACTAGCTATTGGAGTGGCGCTTCGCGCCACCCCAACACCTAGTTGGTGGGGCGCTTCGCGCCCCCCCAAGCCCCCCCGCGCGCGTAAGTCGTTACGTGCCATATTAGTTATGTGCCATTGTAGTTGTGTCCCTGTGTCCCACCTGTGAATAAAGATAGATTTATATATGTGTTTCAAACTACGCAAAAATTGCGAATAAACAACATTCTTGGCTTTCCCATTGTCTGTGCATATACAAAGCCGTATGTACTAATAATGACGTCATATGGAAACGCTCTTTTTACAAACAAACAAACATGCATCCACACAACTCGTTTTTATATAGATAGATAGATAGATAGATACAATACAAATTAACTGCGTAAAACTTGCGAATATACAACATTCTTCGCTGTCTAATTGTCGCTGCATATAAATACATTGTCAGGTTTACCGACCCTCGAACATGCAACGTACAATTGTCCATGGGAAAAACAATCAGTATTAAGATCTATACCACATTTTTCTAATGATTGACCTTGAGCTTTGTTAATGGTGATTGCAAATACTAATCGAATTGGGAATTGCAATCTTTTAAATTGAAAAAGCAGATCCGTTGCAATCATGGGAATGCGAGGAATAAGAACAGCCTCACCCTCATAAGGCCCTGTCAAGATTGTGGCCTCTATTAGGTTTTCCATTGTTTTTTTTTTACGGCAAGTCGCGTGCCATTGCAAAGCTTTGGTGGGTTGATATTTCTTAAAAGTATTATTGGTACGCCTATTTTTAGTTGTAGCACGTGTGGTAGAAACCCTGAAGGATCTATGGAATTTAAAAATTCAGATGGATAATTAACCGCTGCATTTGGTTCCAAAACTGTGTCGACTGACTTGTAAAGGACTGCCTGGTCTCGAATCTTGGTCAAAACAATATTGTTGATTTCGTGGACGTCTATATTTTTGGGTGCGAGAATCGCTCTTTCACTTAGCCATTTATTATTTTTATAATTTTCTAGAATATTCGGAAATACTTTTTCAATCAGTTCATTTTTGGACGTCACTAAATTACAGAAATCAGCAGGTAGTTGTATACGTCCTGAAATTGAGTCTACTGTTTGACCAGAGTCATCGTTCTGCAATCGGACACGCATATTTGTAGTTAATTTTAATATTTTTACCTGTGCCCATAAATTAGAATTTTTTAGGCAAGCATTCATTTCGTCTGCAGGAGTTAAACTACGTAAAAATTGCGAATATACAACATTCTTGGTTTTCCCATTGTCTCTGCATATACAAAGCCGTATGTACTAATAATGACATCATATGCAAACGCTCTTTTTACAAACAAACAAACATGTATACACACAACTCGTTTTTATATAGATAGATAGATAGATAGATACAATACAAATTAACTGCGTAAAACTTGCGAATATACAACATTCTTCGCTGTCCAATTGTCGCTGCATATAAATAGATTGTCAGGTTTACCGACCCTCGAACATGCAACGTACAATTGTCCATGGGAAAAACAATCAGTATTAAGATCTATACCACATTTTTCTAATGATTGACCTTGAGCTTTGTTAATGGTGATTGCAAATGCTAATCGAATTGGGAATTGCAATCTTTTAAATTGAAAAGGCAGATCCGTTGGAATCATGGGAATGTGAGGAATAAGAACAGCCTCACCCTTAAAAGGCCCTGTCAAGATTGTGGCCTCTATTAGGTTTTCCATTGTTTTTTTTTACGGCAAGTCGAGTGCCATTGCAAAGCTTTGGTGGGTTTATATTTCTTAAAAGTATTATTGGTACGCCTATTTTTAGTTGTAGCACGTGTGGTGGAAACCCTGAAAGATCTATGGAATTTAAAAATTCAGATGGATAATTAACCGCTTCATTTGGTTCCAAAACTGTGTCGACTGACTTGTAAAGGACTGCCTGGTCTCGAATCTTGGTCAAAACAATATTGTTGATTTCGTGGACGTCTATATTTTTGGGTGCGAGAATCGCTCTTTCATTTAGCCATTTATTATTTTTATAATTTTTTAGAATATTCGGAAATACTTTTTCAATCAATTCATTTTTGGACGTCACTAAATTACAGAAATCAGCAGGTAGTTGTATACGTCCTGAAATTGAGTCTACTGGGAGCTTTCCGTTTCCAATTGTAAGGCAATTGATCTGAAAATGTTTGACCAGAGTCATCGTTTTGCAATCGAACACCCATATTTGTAGTTAATTTTAATATTTTTACGTGTGCCCATAAATTAGAATTTTTCAGGCAAGCATTCATTCGTCTTCAATGGCTCTGGTGGTGCAGCCAATAGAGGAAGTTTAACTTTTCCTGAGGCGCAACACATTCCCATTGTTTCACCATTGAATTTCAAGGCCTTGAAATAGGGACAAATTTTAGACATTGTCCCGATTTGAACACATCTACTCAAGCTATAATCATCGACTGGGTTGTACCTGAATGCCAGGCGATAACTTTCAGGTTGCTCTGATTCCTCGATACGCTTTCTTTTCTTACTTTCTCTATCAGCAGCAAGCCTGATTTCTTGCTGTTCTTGTGATTCCTCGGCACGCTTTCTTTTCTTACTTTCTCTATCAGCAGCAAGCCTGATTTCTTGCTGTTCTTGTAATTCCTCGGCACGCCTTCTTTTTTCACTTTCTCTTTTAGCAGCAAGTCTGCTTCCGCGTTGCTCTGGTAGTTCCTCGGCACGCTTTCTGTTCTTTTTTTCTCTATCAGCCTCAAGCCTGTTTCCTTGCTGTTCTTTTGATTCCTCGGCACGCTTTCTGTTCTTTCTTTCTCTATCAGCCTCAAGCCTGTTTCCTTGCTGTTCTTTTGATTCCTCGGCACGCTTTCTGTTCTTTCTTTCTCTATCAGCCTCAAGCCTGTTTCCTTGCTGTTCTTTTGATTCCTCGGCACGCTTTCTGTTCTTTCTTTCTCTATCAGCCTCAAGCCTGTTTCCTTGCTGTTCTTTTGATTCCTCGGCACGCTTTCTTTTCTGACTTTCTCTATCAGCAGCAAGTTTTTTGGCATACTCTTTGAGCATCTTCATCGGCTTTTGCCATGGTAAGTTCATCAGTCATTGTAAACTTAAACATTAATAGATTTCTACGTGAATATATGTCTTAAATATCTTGAATGACGTCACCGTCAAAGCAAAAATGACGACAACTAATTTCTTGACGTCAGTCAACACAGAAACATGACGTCACCTGATCCACAGACAGACAGACAACTTATTTTTATATATATATATATATATATATATATATATATATATATATATATATATATATATATATATATATATATATATATATATATCTATATATATAAAAATAAGTTGTCTGTCTGTGGATGTGTGGATGGATGTGTGGATGGATGTGTCAGGTGATGTCACCTGAAAAAACTGGATTAGGTGACGTCAAAACTGAAAAAACTAAAAAAAGGCAAAAACTACAAAAAAAACTAAAAACTAATAAAAAAAATAAAAAAGCTAAAAAACTAAAAAAACTATAAAGGTAAAAACCAATGAAAAACTAAAAAAAAACTGAAAAAACTAAAAAAAGGCAAAAACTACAAAAAAAAACTAAAAACTAATAAAAAAAGTAAAAAAGCTAAAAAACTAAAAAAACTAAAAAAACTAAAAAAACTAAAAAAGGTAAAAAACTAAAAAAAAATGAAAAATAAAAAAAAACTAAAAAAAAGGAAAAAACTGAAAAATAAGCTAAAATAAAGGTAAAAACCAATAAAAAACTAAAAAAAAAAAGGAAAAAACTAATAAATGACGACACTCAAAGAGAAAGCGACCAGGACAAAAGGTATGTTCGATTAGCAATCAACAAAGCACCGGGACACAGGGAGTATAAATGACGACCAGGACATAAGTAAAAAAAAAAACTATCTATATATATAAAAATAAGTTGTCTGTGGATCTGTGGATCGTGGATCAGGTGACGTCACCTGAAAAAACTGGATCAGGTGACGTCAAAACTGAAAAAAACTAAAAAAAGGCAAAAACTACAAAAAAAACTAAAAACTAATAAAAAAAATAAAAAAGCTAAAAAACTAAAAAAACTAAAAAAAGGCAAAAACTACAAAAAAAACTAAAAACTAATAAAAAAGCTAAAAAACTAAAAAAACTAAAAAAAAGGCAAAAACTACAAAAAAACTAAAAACTAATAAAAAAAATAAAAAGCTAAAAAACTAAAAAAACTAAAAAAACTAAAAAAAGGTAAAAAACTAAAAAAACTAAAAAAGGTAAAAACTAAAAGAACTAAAAAAGAAAAAAATAAATGACGACACTCAAAGAGAAAGCGACCAGGACAAAAGGAATGTTCGATTAGCAATCAACAAAGCACCGGGACACAGGGAGTATAAATGACGACCAGGACACAAGTAAAAAAAAAAATTAACAAAACTAAAAAGAAGGTAAAAACTACAAAAAAACTAAAAAGAAAAAAAAACTAAAAACTAATAAAAAACTAAAAAATCTAAAAATCTAATAAACTAAAAAAGAAAAAAAAAGGAAAAAAATAAAGGAGAAAAACAAAACTAAAAAACGAATGTATATACAGACTGGTACACCGGGATACAAATGACGACCGGGACACAGGGAATATAAATGACGACCGGGACACAGGGACACAACTACAACGGGGGACACCGGGGGAAACAGGGGGATATAAATGACGACCGGGACAAAAAAACTAAAAAGAAAAAAAAACTAAAAACTAATAAAAAAACTAAAAAATCTAAAAATCTAAATAAGCTAAAAAAGAAAAAAAAAGGAAAAAAATAAAGGAGAAAAAATAAACTAAAAAACGAATGTATATACAGACCGGACACCGGGATACAAATGACGACCGGGACACAGGGAATATAAATGACGACCGGGACACAGGGACACAACTACAACGGGGACACCGGGGGAAACAGGGGGATGTAAATGACGACCGGGACACCGGGACAGGGAATGGTCGATTAGCAATCACCATCAACAAAGCTCAAGGGCAATCATTAGAATCATGAGGTATAGATCTGAATACAGATTGTTTTCCCATGGACCATTATATGTTGCATGTTCAAGAGTCGGTAAACCTGACAATCTATTTATATGCAAAGACAATGGGACAGCAAAGAATGTTGTATATTCGCAAGTTTTACGTAGTTAAAACCATATATATATATCTATCTATATTCACAGGTGGGACATAGGGACACAACTACAATGGCGCGTAACTATTATGGCGCGTAACGACTTACGCGCGCGGGGGGGCTTGGGGGGGGCGCGAAGCGCCCCCACCAACTAGGTGTTGGGGTGGCGCGAAGCGCCACCCCAACAGCTAGTATATATATATATATATATATATATATATATATATATATATATATATATATATATAAATATATATATATAAATAAGTTGTATGTTTGTTTTGGTTTTTGTACGCATATGACGTCATTATAAGTATATATGGCTTTGTATATGACGTCATTATAAGTATATAAGGGGGCAATTCAAAGAGAAATTTCAGTATAAATCCTACAATGGTAGAAGAAACAGCCGAGGAAGCTGCTCAAAGAGTTAATTCAAAGAGAAATTTTAGTATAAATCCTATAATGGCAGAAGAAACAGCCGAGGAAGCGGCTCAAAGAGTTAATGCCAAAAGTCTCGTGGCTCAAAGAGAAAATACCAAAAGAAAGCGTGCCGAGGAATCACAAAAACGACGTAAAAACGGGCTTGAGGCTCAAAGAGAAATTACCGAAAAAATCATGCCGAGGAGTCACAAGAACAACGTGAAAACAGGGTTGCGGCTCAAAGAGATAATGCCAAAAGAAAGCGTGCCGAGGAACGTTTGCATCATAATACTTCTGCTTCTACTCCTGCAGCTACTACTACTGCTGTTATTATTATTATTGCTACCACTACAACTACTGCTACTAAAGCTAAGACTACTACCATTGATACTGCTACTATTACTACTACTGCTATTACTATAACTAGTGGTACTACTACTACTACTAAGTAAATTATGGCGGAAATTTTGGGCAATATTAAAAATGTACTGAACTAAATCAAAACAAACTATGCTCACATAGGCTGTCAAGAGGACGCTTCAGAAATGCTTCAGAAACGGTCGGTGTTATTAAATTGGAACATAAATCGTGTGTCAAAGAAGATGTTGAAAAATACTGAAGGTGCTACGTTCATAGTGCTACTAATGCTACTGCAACTATTCTTCTACATATGTCAAGGGCATTAAAATAAAGCTTCCATGGAATATTTAGGCAGATGTTGAACTAAATCACAACGAACTTGGATCATGTAGATTGTCAAAAGGCTGACAAACCAACATCAAAATAACAGCTTACATTAGTGGTTATACTCTTTCGGTCAAGTTGTGGTGAATCTAGAAATAGACAGAATGTACTGTGTGCATAAATTTAATATCGCTTGTATGGCTACTATAACTAACGACGCTAATGGTATTAAGTTGAAATTCTTAGGGAATGTTTAAGGGGAGTTTTAATTAAACGAAAAACTATGTGCATGCAGGTATTAAAAGGGCATATAAGCAATAAAGGGCATATAAGGATATAGGCAGCACCGCTCTGTCATAACTAGTAGTTCATTCACATTTAAAAAGATCTAATTTGATTGGAAATTAGAAGTTTTAGTGCCCTCTTTAAGAGTAAAAATTGATTGGAGGTAGTCATTCCTCCTCTTTGGCTCATAATTTTCCAAACTCTTCCAATTAAAATGTTTAGACAACCATTTTTTCAGCATAGCTGAACGATCAAGTAAATATATCTCTAGTGTTATTGGGTAGATCAACGCCCCACAGTTATGTAATTTGCCCATATTAAAACTACATATTGCTTTGAAATTGAATTTAAATGGACTGTGTGTCTGCCAGTTGCCAATAAGACATCTCAGGAATATACCAAGAACAATTGAGGGTATTAAGTTTCCGCTTCCGGGGCTGCTTCTGTTGCTACTTCTGCTCTCAAAATTTGACTAAATCATAAGAGCGTAAATGTATCTAGGCTGTCAAAGAGCAAAAATTTA
>NC_088864.1:45871086-45896518 GCF_032884065.1 Artemia franciscana | reverse complement strand
AATTAATTTTGCTAATAGTTATTTTTGTCGGTATTTTCGTTTTATTTACTTCTAGATAATGTTTACACTGTGTCTATCTAATCTTAATTAAAAAAAACTTATTGAAATGAAAAGATTTTTCAATGTAGAGTAAAGACCTAAGCTGAACCAAATACAAACATACGAAAGTCACATAATAATGGAAGCTTAAAACGAACTGAACTACACATACGAAACTCTGGATGACGTAAAAGTAAGCAGTAAGCAACTACCTGATTTAGAATTCACGGATGACGGTTTTGCTAGAAGATTCTAAACAAAGGTTACAGCAGCTACTTTAACGTTGACAAGTCAAAGAGCATGTCCATAACAAACTCACCGCTTGTTCTGCACCACAAGGACATAAATGTGGAACAGGTGAAAGATTTCAAATACCTGGATATCTAGACCGATAATGATGGCGAAGTAATCTCGCAAAATAAAACGCAGAATTGATCAGTCAACCAAGGCTTTTAATAGACTGAAGCCCATTTGGAGGAGCACCAAATATTCTTTACGACTAAATTTGTGTCTCTCCAATAGCAATGTGCTCTTCATACTCCTCTATGATAGTGAGTGCTGAAAAATGGATCAACAGCTTGAAAAGAGAATTCTTGCGTTCGAAAGTACATACCTAAGGAAAACTTTAAATATAAGCTGGCAACACAGAGTTAGTAACTCTGAATTTCGTAACTTGCCAGCCTCTCATTACTGCTGTTCTAAGGAAGAAGGGTTGGACATATTTAGGATATGTACTATGCATGAAAGTAAGCTACCTTCCTTGGTCAGCCTACGACTCGAAACCAGCAAACAGAAGAAGATGGAATCGTTCAAAGAACACTTTGGGGTTAGCTTTTGACCGAAATCTGAGGATGACTGAGACTTCGTTAGTACCTGAAAGGGAGGATGCCACCACTGCAGCATCGCTCCGGGACGAGTGAAGAGGCTTCGTCGACGCCCTCTGCGACACAAATGGTGCGGGAGGAACTAAGGTAATGTAAGGTAAACATCACTGATCATAAGTTACATCATCGGATTCAGCGTACCAGAGAACCATATTGTGGAAGTTTTAAGCTCTTATATACAAAAATGTGCTATTTTGCTATTTTGTCAGATGTTAATTTTTTGTGTTTATTGTATTTATTTGGTTTTTTCGTGTGTTTTTCCCCGAGGGATGGTCGTATTGAAACAACGGCTCTAGGTGATTGGGAGTGCCTGCTTTCAAACGTAAATTAGAAGTTCTCTTGCCCTTTGTAAGTAAACAAAAATATTGGATGGCAACTGGTCCCCCTTCCACGCCCCTTTATCCCAAAGTTATCTGATCAAAATTTTGATATAACTATTTTGTTCATTATAGATGAAAGATCAAATGATTCTGTCTCTACGGGTAAAATGACCCCCACAGTCCGTGGGGAGAGGCCTTTAAGTTGGAAAATGCGCCCATTGTTTACGTACAGTACTTGTTATTGAGATGGATACAGACATTTTTCAGGGAGGATGTACTTTTAGTGGATTTCCTTAGGGAGAATCATCTTTGGGGAGGAAAATTTACGGGAGGGGTAGATTTTCAAGGGAACTTTACACTGGAAGAATTTGTCAGAATTCCTATGCAAATTCTTTTTAGTTGTCTTACATTGTCCTGGTCAACTCAATTTTGCATGTGGATATGTTCCGGGGGATATTTTCTGCATGTTTTGATTTCTGGGAAAAGTTTCTGGGGAAACCGATCGGAAATTAAAGTCTTTTTTCAAATTAAAGTATACAAAGGAGAATTTTTGCAGGCTGAGAGTCGTTCAAATGAAATTTTACGGGGAGGGGATTTCAGTGAGGATGGAACTATTTGGAGGGAATTTGACGGGGGATGCACTTTACGTTAGAGGGCATTTTAAGGGAGGATTTTTTCTCGAGTGGGGGGGATATATTTCACGGGGGTGAGCCAGATTGACTGGCATCGTCTGAAAAACGATCAGAAACTAAATAAAAAACTTTTTGTAACTGAAAGTAAGGAGCAGCATTAAAACTCAAAACGAACATAAATTATTCTGTATATGAAGGGTTGCTCCCTCCACAACCCCTTCCTCTTTCCGCTAAAGTTTGACTGGAGTCGTTCTTAAAGAATTGGGGCAAAAAGTCAAAGTTTACCGTAAATAGCGAGGTATTGAGGAAGAGAAAATCTCTTGATATACGAAATAATTTCTGTCCGTTTTAAGTTTTAACGTTGCTTTTAAATCTCAGTGGATTTTTTTTTTTTTTTTTTTTTTTTTTTTTTTTTTTTTTTTTTTTTTTTTTTTTTTTTTTTTACAGCGTAGCCAGGGACGAGTCCATTGGGACCGAGTGCTTTTCTTTAATCTATGACAAAGTTAATTCTAGATGAAAGGGGAATAAATTTTAAGAAGAAAAGGAATTATGGCAAGTCAGGGAAATGCTGTCGTTTTAGAAATATTAGCCATAACCTAAGCACCAAGGCAGCAGCCTATGCGTAATAACCAGCTTAATATTCGAAGATTAGAAGGCAACAGCTATAAAGTGTAGCTTATAACAGAAGTCATTATTAGTATTTTGGGGCAACAATTTTGAAAAAGCAGTATAATACACATTATTTTCGCCAGTTGTTCTTTATGGCTATTCAAAAGTGGCTCTTTATGGCTATTATGGCTATTATGAAGATCGACAAAATGACTGCTTTTATTAAATTTGAAAATTAATCAAAAGCTTTTAGAAAAGGAAAATCAGCATGTAAACTTCAAATAATTACACAATACTGGTATTAATACCTAATCAATTTTCTTTCCCGTTTGTTTAATTTTTAAGTTTTCTTCGTATTCAAATTTCTGTTCGTGACTTATTTTCTTGTTTGTTACTTTTTTTGTCTCTCATCTCCATTCCCTTGCATTAAAACGTCCTTTTAGGGTAGAGGAAAATATATTCTTTCCTTATATAAAAAAAGAGCAAGTTTATGTTCCAATAACAGCAAGGAGCGAAACTGCAAGGAGAGCAAGGAAGAAGGGTACAAATTTAAAATGAATAGATATTAGACTATGCATGAGCAGGGCTGCAGGCCACTCTGCGTCTTGTAATGTGTACAAGACCCAATATGTTCTTGTAATGTTCTTCACGAAACAAATTTTAATAACAAAAAACAAAAGTAAAATAATGAAGTTTAAAATAACAAAGTTTAGGCTATATATAAAGATTATCAATAGCTTTAAACTGCTTTTAAACTGATGGCATTTTCGTCCTTTGCAGCTCGAAACTGCAAATTTATGACAAAAAAATTACTATAAATGGCATTTTGTAAAGGCAAGCCCTCTTATGGTAATGAGGGCGCTACAGGATTTTGAAGCTCAAAGTTTCCGTTCGATTGAGCTCTCTTCTTACAAGACCGAAGTTGATCATGGTCACCATTTGGAAAAGAAGCGTTCATTCATGCTATTCTTTCATCAATTCCAATTTTTAATACCAGCAGCCTACGATATGTTGGTTCACTTGGATGCGGCCTATACTAGCCCATACGAGTTCAAGGCCTTGATTACATGGGTTGAAAGTTCTTACATACCTTAGCTAAACGTTTCTAGGTAAGACCGCCCCAGTTGGAATAGATACAGACTTACTAACAAACAAGATAATGTGGCAATTAGGATTAATGGAAATGAAAATAACATTTGCACAGTATAGCGTGCATTTAACAATATGACTCTTTCGTATATTTCTAACAGACATATTTCTATCTCTGATTTTTTTTTTCTTTCTATTTCAGGGAAGGACTCGGTAAATATTTATAACAGGATTCTGTTTACTTCCCATGCATTGCACTTGTAATCAAACATGATAATAGACAACTCAAATGAACTCGGTTGTATTTTAATTAAAATTCTAAAAGACGGATCTTAAATATCGTCCCTTTATGGCGTTTTCCGCCATTCCATGCGGCACCGCGAGAAGGTTTTCCCAAAATGTGCTAGAGATCTATAAAACCAAAAATTTTGAGACAGATGTTCGGTCTAAGAATTACTGATTTTTTTTTTTTCCAATTTACCAAAACTACTGACTAATAAAAACTACCAAACATTTTAAAAAGATTACCAATTTCCAATGACACACTCTCCTATTGACGTATTTCGTTTTTAAGCATCTTATTGTTTAATTTGTAGCTGATATATTATAATTAAAGTAACAATAGACAAAAACAAAGTAAAAATATGTGATTTTATTAGCGCAAAACTAAAGAGTAATATTAAAACTTAGATTGAGTGAAAAAATTCTATATATGAGAAGGGTTTCCGTCACCCCCTAGACCCCCACCTCCTTACGGTAAAGTTTGAATTGTACTTTACTGAAAATTTACTACCTTTACGGTAGACCATATATCCTACAGTGCCTCTAAAGACACCTAGGATATCAAAAAGGAGTTCCCAGTCTTGGCAATGTCCTGCTGCTGCCAGCACACCTTCCCCCTCGGGATGAAGGAACGTGTCAAAAGATTGGAGATCTGATTGGTAAATTTGGCGTAGAGTGCTCTTGGGACGACCTATCCTTCTCTATCCTGCATGTCAACACTGGAAGATTTCCTTGCGAGTTCTTAGGTTGATATTTACTATAACACGCTGGATGGTTTATTTTAGATCTCAATGTTTGAGACTATCTTTCCTGTTTCTATTCAGAATTATTTGAAGACATACAAATTCAAAGGATAGGATCTGACACCCTCGCTATTCATTAATATGCTATGATTCGTCTGCTTTAGTCAGAATCGACGGAACATTGCTATTCAACAATTTAAGTCTGACGCAAAGTGAAAATACATTCGGTCACCAGATTCTCTTCTTCCTGTTAAAAGTTCCACTTATTTGGCCTCTACGGGACGCTACTTCTTCCTGCAATAAACTAGTGTTTTCAATCAGTTTCCGAAGTGTTCAAATCCGACCACTTATTACAATTCTTCATCACTACATTTGAGATCAAGTGATAAGTTTGATGTCACCAAAGACTTGTTTCCTTATTCTGATTTTGAGCCCAGCCCATTTCGCCTTCGTATTGACAACTAGGAGTTGTTGTGGGAGTTCCTTGCAATTCTCAAGGATGATAATACCATCGGCGAAATGAAGATCCCGTAGATCTTTTCCCATTCAGGATGATACCTTGAGCGGTAATTTTTCACGTTATGTAGTCGATTATTGTTATGATAATCAGCAATAGTGATAGGACACAGCCTTGTTTAACTCCTGAGAGTATTCTGGAGTGTCGTGTTAGGCTTTGATGTGAATTGACACAAGGGTTTAGATACATTGCAGAGATTCTTTTTATGGCCTTCGACGGGATACCATAATGGGAAAATATCTTCCAGGGGCTTTCTCTGCGGAGAGAGTCAAATGCTTTTTTCAAAGTCGATATCACATAAAGCTTAGATAACTATTCACAGTATTCCTCAGCGAAAGCAGGGAGTTTGAATATGATGATTGCGCAGGAGTGGTTAGGTCTGAAGCTATATTTTTCATCTCTAACTGTGTCCCCCAGTTCTGATTAAAACATTTGAAAATAGTGTGAGAATGTAGCTTCCATGGGATAGAGAATAGGTTCATGCCACGCCAATTGTCAAATACAGATGCATCACCTCTTTTGAAGAGTCCAATCACCGTACTCCGTGTTCAAACTAAAGGGACCTTCTCAGAGAGCCACACTGTTTCTAAGACAGCAACCCTTTTTGGACATCAAAGGTGCCTCAGAATATTTGATCATTTCAGCTGTGATGTTATCTTCATCGGATGCTAATCTCAGATGAGAACAGGACATCTGATGGGATTCTAAGTTTTACAGGTAAAAAGAAATTATTATTGTGTACAGAAAATAGTCTCTATTTAATTGAACTATTTTATTGGCTTAATATCAGGTTGCTAAAAGTTCTTTTGAGTTTTCTCACGCTAAAATCCCTACATAAAAAGAGATGAGTAAACTAAACGAGTGGCCCTGAAAGTTTTAAAGTAATAGCCTTACTCATTACTAAAATATTGTAGATATCCTTTTTTTGACAGCTTTGATGCAGATTTTTTGATGGAACGAGATTTTTTGAATGCAGACTTTTTGATGGAATAAAAAAAAACAGGAAAAAATATTTAAAAAACAGGAAAAAATATTGTAGATATCCTTTTTTTGACAGCTTTGGTGCAGATTTTTTGATGGAACGAGATTTTTTGAATGCAGATTTTTTGATGGAATAAAAAAAAAAACAGGAAAAAATATTTAAAAAACAGGAAAAAATATTGTAGATATCCTTTTTTTTTTACAGCTTTGATGCAGATTTTTTGATGGAACGAGATTTTTTGAATGCAGATTTTTTGATGGAATAAAAAAAAAACAGGAAAAATATTTCAAAAACAGGAAAAAATATTGTAGATATCCTTTTTTTGACAGCTTTGATGCAGATTTTTTGATGCAGATAGATAATTTAGGAAACTAATTTGAAAAAAATACCTAATGTTCTAAAATCTATATATATAAAAATAAATTGTCTGTGGATCTGTGGATCGTGGATCAGGTGACGTCATGACGTCAAAAACTACAAGAAAACTAAAAACTAATAAAAAAAATAAAAAAGCTAAAAAACTAAAAAAAACTAAAAAAATAAAAAAAAAACTTAAAAAAAAGGAAAAAACTGAAAAATAGAAGAGAAAAAGAAAACTAATAAAATTAAGAATAAAAATAAAAAAAAATAAAAAAGATAAAAACTAAAAAAAAAAGTAAGAAGAAAAAACGAAAAAAATTAAAAAAGCTAAAAAAAAAGGTAAAAACCAATTAAAAACTAAAAAGAAAAAAAAGGAAAAACCGCGCAGTTAGATGAAGATCCACCTAGACAGCGAGAGTCAAAACATCAAAACTGAAAATGATAGCGATGATGATTGGGTTTGGGATTTTGACTTGGATAAGGTGATCAATGCCTACCAGATTTTAGTTAAAAAAAATTACAGACCGGGACACTCAAAGAGAAATTACAGACTGGGATACCGGGACACAAATGACGACCGGGACACAGGGAATATATCTTCTATATATATAAAAATAAGTTGTCTGTCTGTCTGTGGATCTGTGGATCTGTGGATCAGGTTGACGTCATGACGTCAAAAACTACAAAAAAACTAAAAACTAATAAAAAAAATAAAAAAGCTAAAAAACTAAAAAAACTAAAAAACTAAAAAAACTAAAAACTAAAAAAAAACTTAAAAAAAAGGAAAAAACTGAAAAATAGAAGAGAAAAAGAAAACTAATAAAATTAAGAATAAAAATTAAAAAAAAGATAAAAACTAAAAAAAAAAGTAAGAAGAAAAAACGAAAAAAAATTAAAAAAGCTAAAAAAAAAAGGTAAAAACCAATTAAAAACTAAAAAGAAAAAAAGGAAAAACCGCGCAGTTAGATGAAGATCGACCTGGACAGCGAGAGTCAAAACATATCAAAACTGAAAATGATAGCGATGATGATTGGGTTTGGGATTTTGACTTGGATAAGGTCATCAATGCCTACCAGATTTTAGTTAAAAAAAAAACAAAGGTTCGGCGATATGTATTTCATAGTGAAGCTGAAAAATAAAAAAGAAAAAGAAAACTGAAAAAAGAAAAAATGTAAAAAACATGACGACAGGGACACAGGGAATATAAATGACGACCAGGACACGCTGAAAAATAAAAAAGAAAACTGAAAAAAGAAAAAATGTAAAAAACTAAAAAATACTAAAAAGAAAAAACACTCAAAGAGAAATTACAGACCGGGACACTCAAAGAGAAATTACAGACTGGGATACCGGGACACAAATGACGACCGGGACACAGGGAATCTAAATGACGACCAGGACACAGGTATTTAAGAATATCATTCAAAGACAAATTTTTAATTTTAAGAAGACCGTTGAAAGAGAAATTTCTAATTTTAAAATGACTGAAGAACCTACAATGGCAACACCTGAGGAAGCTGCTCAAAACGAATGTATTCAAGCCGAAGTAGCTGAGTTGGTAAAGCGTTATGTTTCAGGTTCTAGGTCCGAGAGGCTCCAGGTTTGAACCTTGGCTTTAGCATTAATACAAAAGAAGAAAAAAACTAAAAAAGGTAAAAACTAAAAAGAAAATATATATATATTTATATTTTATATATATATTTTCTATATATTGTCTGTTTGTGTAACGATGACTCTGGTCAAACATTTTCAGATCAATTGCTGGCAATTGGAAACGAAAAGCTCCCAGTAGTGGGAAAGCCAAGAATGTTGTATATTCGCAATTTTTACGTAGTTTGAAACACATATATAAATCTATCTATATTCACAGGTGGGACACAGGGACACAACTACAATGGCGCGTAACTAATATGGCGCGTAACGACTTACGCGCGTGGGGGGGCTTGGGGGGTGCGAAGCGCCCCACCAACTAGGTGTTGGGGTGGCGCGAAGCGCCACCCCAACAGCTAGTATTCTAATAAAAATGTAGAACTTCGAGCGGTATTTTTTCATTAAGGCACCAGGTAAACCCTAACATAATGAGTGAGGGGTATTGGGAAGGGGCTAGGTTTCTTCTCTCTTAGAACTAATTAGGTAATTTGTTTTACGCTACTCCTTAGTTTCAGATCGAACAGATTCTATTTTATTGGTAAGTATAAATGTTGGTATAGAATAACAGAATCAACTTCCTTTGATGTTTTTCTGTCGACAAATACAGAATACAATCCATCAAACCAATGGCCTCTGGCTTAAAAAAAACACTTTTATCTTTTGAGAGAAGCTCCACTTTTATGCTTCTTTTTAAATGAATGTGCCTTCCCATCCAAAATTCAGTCTCATAAATCCTTTCAGTTTTATTACAATTTTATTAGTACTTCCACTAAAGTGGAATATCTTACTCGGAGATAGTTTGTGTGTCTCTTTCCCTTTTTTGACCTTGATCTCACTAAAAGCTTCGGTTTCTTAAAATGTTTGAGATTCTTCTCCTTTGCATACACTTTTTTTAATTGCCCTCTTAAGCTTAAGGAGCGGTAAAATTAAAGTCGTTCTTTTTGTAGCCATTTCAGGTTTGTTTTTATCTGAAGTTGGGGTAATAGCTGGCTAATTTTGCCACCAATCATGGATTGTCAAATATCAAATCATGGATTTCTCAAATGTCATGTCAATGTCAAATGTCAATGTCATGGCAATGTCAAATCATGGATTTGAATTGCTAATTTTTGAGCTTACGAAAATCAATAAAGTAGATAGCATGATAACACATCTATATAGTATGGGTGCCGGTGGAATCATCATTTGGTACCACTGTTGTGCTAGGATAAAGTAATTTCGTAATGTATATGGAAGAAACGGGGGTGAAATGTTAATTGACATACTACCTTCTCTCCTAGATAGCATGATAACACATCTATATAGTATGGGTGCCGGTGGAATCATTATTTGGTACCACTGTTATGCTAGGATAAAGTAATTTCGTAATGTATATGGAAGAAACGGGGGTGAAATGTTAATTGACATACTACCTTCTCTCCCATCCCACCAAAAACCAAAATTTTACATCGTAATGATTAGAAAAAACTATTTATATATAAAGTTTCATTGGTTATTATAACCAAGAAAAAAACAGGAAAAGGCGTCCCTTGCAACCGAATTTAAAAAAAAAATGTTAGAGGGAAAGAAATGATTTAGTCGCTATACATTCCAATGAGCAAGTAGGTTTGGCATTTCAAACAGTTCAGAGAGTTCTGTGGCTCAATAGTAACCCAAACTCCAAGAAACAGAGTCTTGATTACAATAGATAAATCAAAAGAATTGAATTTTGTTACTTATTCAAAATATCAAATCAAAAGTCAAAAGTTACTAGTCAGAGAAAATTTGTCAAAGTATTTAAAAAGGGTAGAAACACCCCAAAAACATAAAGTAATCTTAATGAAAATGGCACCATCAGATTCAGCACATTAAAGAGCCCTACTGTAGAGGCTTCATGCTCCTATATACAGAAATGTGGAATTTTGCTTTTTTAATGTTCGTTTTTTTTGCCAGAAGAAAGATCACGGATCCTTTTTTCTCCCCGGAAATGATTGTATCGGACCAATGATCTTAGAAGATCAGAGAGAAGAGGACTCGTGACAGAAATCAAAAGCTCTAGTGCCTTTTTAAGTGACCAAAAATATCCCAAGGGCAGCTAACCCCCCTCCTACACTCCTCGTTCCTCCAAAGTTATCCGATACAAATTATATGATAGCCATTTGGTTTAGCATAGTCAAAAGATCTAATAACTATGTTTTTGAGCATGACCTGACCCCCATAGCCCGGGGGAATGGCTGCAAACTATGAGCTTTGCCCATTGTTTACATTTAGTATTGGTTATTGGCAGATATTTTTCGGGGGGAGGGTCTTGTGAGAGGCTTATGGGGGAGGACCTTTCCACGGAGGAAATTTGCATGGGGGGAGGGACTTTTCCATAAGGAGAGAGACAGATTTACCGGCGTCATTTAAAAGACGATCAGAAATAAAACATAAGAAATAAACAAGTTTTTTCAACGGAAAATAAATAGCAACATTAAAACTTAAAGCGAACAGAAGTTATTACATATATGACGGGGAGGCTCCTCAATGTATCGTTCTTTACGTTAAAGTTTGACTTTTAGTTCCAATTATTTAAGAATGTCCTCTGAATCACAAGGGCCGTTTAATTAGAAATGTCAGTTTTTTTTTAATCTGGAAAAAAACTTCAGCGTAAAGAGCGAGGTGTAACGATCTGTAAGTAAGGAGCAATTCGGGCTTCTGTTAACCAGAACTGTAAAAAAGGAACGTTGATAGCAACTAATACTTGAAAGAATTGGCTTTTATGCTGATTCAAATATATGACATTCGTTATGTTTAATGTTGCACAGCAAACCCAACATGACTGAGAAAATCTGTCTGATTTTTGAAAAATTTGGAACATGCCCAAAAATGACAAGCAGTCTCAATAAAGATTACACTGTTAGGTTAAGCATATTGAAGAACCCTGATGTAAAGGTTTCAAGCTCCTATCTACAAATATGTGGAAGTAAGTATTTTTTTTTCTCTCTCAAAAGTAAAATCACAGATGTTTTATTTTTTTTCTTCCGTTTCCCAGGGTTGATCGTTTCGAACCGATGGTCCTAGTAGATCGGAATGGGGCTCATTCGTACGGAAACTAAAGTTTGTAATACCTTTTTAAATTGACTGAAAAGATTGTGCCACACGAAAGTGGCATTTTCTGCCATTTTGAAGTACCAAACTATGATTTTTGCCCCATGGAGGACCAAGTTGCCATCGATTAAAAATTCTGAGATGTAAAATCAATCTAAAAGTTATAAATTAAGGTTCCCAGATGCGGAAGTAATAATACCCCACGGTGTTGCATTCATTTCTGAGAAGTCACGAAGTCAATACAAATAAAGTTACTTCATACGGGAAAACCTTCTGATAAGCATATATTGGACGAGACTCATTAAAATTTGTGAAGAGGGCATGATGAATTTTTGCAGACTAAATTTACTTAAACTGCTACTTGCTTATTTGGAACAAGAAGCTATGCTAATTTTTGATTTCCTTGGTTGTGACTAAGAATTTTACTCATTGTTACCTAAATTAAATTTGGAAAAAAAAACCCTTTAAAGGTGATTTAAACGGAAAAAAATCTTGCGATATACGATTGTGACAATCTTGTTGTGATTATCTTCATGTTATGAAATCTCGTGATATCTTGTGATGTCCGATTCTTCGGTATTCTTCTTGATGAGAACCTTTGGTTCAAGCATCATTGTGGACTAATTAATCTGAAGATCTCAAGGACTCTTGGAATTTTGAGGACTCTAAAACACATTTTTTCTGAATCAGTTTTAAAAATTCTGTTCCATTGCTTAGTTCAGTCCTACGTCTCTTACTGCCCTACTGTATGGATGTCAACTTTTTCT
This sequence comes from Artemia franciscana, assembly GCF_032884065.1. NCBI lineage: Eukaryota > Metazoa > Arthropoda > Branchiopoda > Anostraca > Artemiidae > Artemia > Artemia franciscana. The sequence goes on along the minus strand of NC_088864.1, from coordinate 45,884,575 downwards.
TCTTTTCTGAAACCACTATCTAAGTCGTATGATAAAGCAAGAAGGCTCATACAGGAAACCAAAAGTTCTACAACTAGCCCTTTACTTGATTTGCGGTCACTCTACATTCTTTCTTGCGCGTCATTCACTTTTCATCAACTTAATGGTGAAGTTCCCTCAGTTCTACAAACTACTCCTTCGCAGTTCAAGGAATATTAATATTTTATTTACTCCATCAGTGAGATCTGACTCTAATCCATTAACTGCTTGCCATATAGTTTGGAACAGCCTACCTGATTCAGCCCAATAATGTTACTCGTTTGGTAGTTTCTTGCTTTGATTGGTTTGGTTTTTTTTACTATATTTACTTATTAATTGATTTTAGTAAATAAGTAGATATGTCCTTTTTTTGTTTCTGTTGTTTTTCGTTTCTTTTTTTACTATATTCATTTTTTTCCAATTCCTTTATTAATTGATATTGCTATGTAAGTATATATGTCATTGTTTTGTTTTTGTTCTATATTAATTAATGTATTGTTTAGTCTCCCACCATCACAGGCCAAAGAGCCTTTGTGGGGGTCTAAAGATTTGTAATTTTTCTGTATTTTCTCTTAATGAACTAATTGGGGAAAAAAATGCAATGCATGTAGTGGTATCATTTACCATAGCTGTTGACAGGGGTGTCACGTTTGGGGGAGGGAGAAGCAACTCCCCAGATGTTTTGAGCCAGTCGGATAAAAAATTTAAGTCAATAAAATGGTGGTGCAGAGTCCCACTATTTTACTAGCTGAACTTTTTTTTATTAGGGATTATGAGCTGATGGAACTATATGACACAAAACTAATGAAAAAAGATCAGTCTCAAATCAGTGAAGAACAAATGATTAATTAATTTTCCGTTGAAAATTTTCTGCAGGCAAAATTGTCCCGGTTGGAATTTTCCACGGGGAGTAGAATTTTCCACTGGGGGAATTCTTGATGGGGCATTTTCAGCAGAGGGAACACGCTTAGCACAAATAAAGTGAATGAAAGACGCTTCTGAGTGTTGGCTTTTGGGACTTTTCCCTATAAGACTGAGTTACAAACTTTTACTCCGTGATCAACCGTCGTTTTGATTCTTCCAACTTGCTCATGTCACAAAAATAGTCAGTCTTTTCAATTCCCATTCCCTGCTTAAGGCAAATTAAGCAACAATATTTATCTATACAGGCTACAAAAACTATTAAATACTATTAATGGCTTATGTACACATTAAACTAAGCTGGTTTCTAGATACCTCGCAGTTGCGAGATTAGCTAATGGACTTTTTCCCTCGGTAAAATGCCTCAGGCACAGTAGAGGGAATTTACAGAGAAGTATCACTTGCCTTGTTTTTATTAGTTACGTCAGAAATTTCGGCCGATACGTCAAATAATTGCTTGAATCAAAGTGAAGACGACAATTAAGTTCTGTACTTTAAGGAAGAGAAAAAAATATATTTCCTGGTAAGAGAATTTGGAAGAATTTTTAGGTCCATAGGTTAGGTCCTTTTATAATAATGATAGATGGTAATAAGCTTACCTAAGCTATGGATGTCGGGTGATTGATTTTTCTACCGATAATTTCGACAGGACCTGTGCCTGTCATCATCAGGTTAAATTCAAATTTCTTGCCAGCTTAAATTTTTTGCCAGGTTAAATTTGAATTTAACCTGATGATGACAGGCACAGGTCCTGTCGGAATTATCGTTAGAAAAATCAATCACCTGATATCCACAGCTTAGGTATGTTTATTTCCATCTATCATTATTATGTATAAATGTCAGGCTGGCCTCAGAGAATATATTAGTCCTTTTGTCAATTTTAGTTTGTATTATTTAAAAAACCATTCCTCTTCCATCACAACAATATAACCCTGAGGACAGGTCCTTTTCCAGCAGTTATAAATCCATGCGTAAACCTTTACAACTGTTAACACTTGAGCATATCAGACAAACAGACCTGAGAGAATGGAGGGAGGCTACTACTTGCTCCAAAATCCCAAGCTTTTAATTATAACCCCCTTCACTTATGGTATTTTTTGTGTCATTCGACTTTTCTTGTTTTTCTTAGTGACGGTTTTGATGATAGAAATTTTAATTTAGGAGTTTTGAAAGGTAATCAGTGAATAAAACACCCACACTTACCTATTGGTTATATCTTACACATATTCGTGTTTGCACACCTCTACTTCAAATTTACGTAATCTGAGACTTCTTAAAGCTGATTTTCTCTATTCCTTTTCCCTTTTGTTTCGACTTTGTAATGTCTGTGGGTGGCCTATTAAGAGTTTTTGATCTCGCTCTTAGAATTGTCTAATCATATTCAGGACTGCCAGCTAGAATTTACTTACATGGTTACTTAGATCCTAGCCACCCTCATTGGACGACTTTTGGCAGCTCCTCCTGCCACTTCATGCGCAAGGACTTAGTACCTTGCTCTATCTGGTACAATGCGTGATAAGTGGGCTTAGCATTCATCTTACCGTCGGTTAAGCAAACAAAATAGTTTCAGGAGTAAAACTCTAGAAGGGGCAGAGGTTGTAATTTATTAGATAACTTATTATTTATATTGCTGAGTTAGGAAAAGCAATTGCTTTAGGACGCACTCCCCAATATTTGAGAAAAAATAAGGTGGCATTCACTGACGTCGACTTATTTTAGACGTACTGACCATAGGAATCTAAGAATCCTTTACTATCCCCCCTCCATAGGCTTCAGCAATCCGAAACAAATATTAGCCCTCAAATGGCATGAGAGGATATTTAATCTTACTTCTAACGAGATTCGCAAAATAATTATCTGGATCCACAGTACGCATAAACGAGATACAAGATATTTACTATACAGAAAGTTTGGCTAAAATCTGAAAGGGTTCTGAAAGACGAATGGTTTTTTGTTTGATTGTTTAGTGCTAAGAATAAAAAAGCAATCCTACCCCCTACCCCCCTGCCAAAAAAGAGACGGATCAGATTTAGCTCTTTACAAGTAAAACTAGGAGACTTAGACATTCTTTTAGAACCTAGTTGAGATCTGACTATTTCTTATGTTTATGCTCTGATAAAGAAAATTTAGAAACTACCTCCCTTTTCCTTCTCGCACAGAAATTGGATGGGATTCTGATACCCAAATGCATATAAAGGACTTAATTCCACATAGAAACGGTCGTTATTTTAGTATATCTAAAATTTGAGAGATAAGTGGGAACAGGAGGAACACTTAGATTTAGTCCTTTGTATTTTATTTTATTCTCCAAGTACGATGATCTGAGCTTATTGCTAGAAAAAATTATGTGTCTAACCTTCGCAGTTTTTACGGGATGATTGGACCTCAGGCTCAGTCGAGGACTATGATGTAAAATTTCGGAATAAATTAATATTAATTCATATAATTCTTGCACGAGACCAATAAGGAAAGTTTTTGATAATGATTGATCCTAAGCTCTCAGTTTGTGAGTTGAAGTTTGGTTTTATAGTTTATTTTGAAGAGGACTATCTGAGATTATGAACCTGAGTTGCTTTCGTTCCAATATGTTATGTTTCCACTTTCGGTTGCAATGCTCTGTTTTAGCACACAAATTCTATCAGATCTGAAGACAAAATGCTACAATTTCTGTCAGTTTTGACGACAAGGTGTCGTCATAAGATACACTTTTTGTGTATTTTGTGATAAGAAGATACCGGTTTTTTTGTATAGAAGTTTGAGCAAGTCAATTCGAAAAAAAACTAATAGGACTTCTCAAAGACATGTACCCCTTAAAAAAAATATACCCCTAAAAAAACAACTTCTTAGTAGACCAAAACAAAAAATTATAAGAAAAAGTAAAAAAGTATGCTCTCACGACATTGCAAGGATTCTTCTTGAAAAAGTTTCTTTATATAGAATATCAACGCTAATAAAAATGGCGTTTCCAAGCATAAGAAACCCACATTTTCAATTACTATAACGATTTTTCCTTCCATAGCTTTGTTATGTTTTTCATCTATAATTGTCATTTAAATGCTAAAACTAGCAACATACATGGCTCCTTTCCTTTCAAAAAAAGGTGCTTATTTCCATTTTAAGTTAGTGATACATTTTTCCTCCCTCCACAGAATATCGAAAAGCGTTCTTTTTACTATTCTAACCCTATTTTTCCAAATCTCCCCTCTCCTCGCCAAGTGAATCATCCTATAGGAGTGGCGTCAGCGTATATTTCTGAAAGTGAACGCTCAAAACAAAAAGGAAAAGCTTAGAAATTTCACTTTTTACCAAAAAGTACTAAATATTCATTTTTTCACCATGAGTTCCATTTTCGCGGTGCAGTACCTCATCGCCCGCCATTTAGATCCAGCTTCAAGCTCTTATCTTTACTTGTTCATTCCAAGGACTGGAATATTATTATTTACGCCTTATACAATCTCCAAATTACAGAACCTGGAAATAACTCTTACCTGGAAAAGCCTAACCCAAACCCACTGTCCACTACCCCCCTGATGTGCTACAGTTTGATCATTTGAATTTTTTTGTCACTGTCGAGTCAAAATGGGAAACCCATCAACGGAAAACCCAGCACACTAATCTAAAATCTCATCATAATTAAATTCAGCTCCCTCGGATCAATACAGGAAACTCAAAAAGGAAAAAACTAAACTCTAAGGAATCAAGCCTCCTTATTGGTCTATTTCCCGTGTGATCTCTCTCTAGTCCATCCCGCAAAAAGTAAAGGTTAAAAAATTTGCATTTTTTTTTTTCAGTTTCAATTTTACCAGTATATATTTAACATATTAATTTTGGATAAAATGGATAAGCTCTCTGGAATGCCCAGCAAAGCTACAAAAATTGAAGCCTCTTTACTTGTCCTTTTCAGAAATGAATAGGATCACGACATTTTTAGTCAATTAGAAAAAGATATACCCAAAAAATCAAAAATGAAGGACCTAGAAGATTTGCCAAAAACAGATAGCACAATCAATCAAATGGAGGCAGGAGAGACCCAGAGTAAACCCATCACTACCCAGCAATATTAAGTTCTAATCCAAAAAGACGATTTCTATTACCAAATAATCAATGAAAGGCTATTTCAGATGTCAGAAAATTCAAAATTCAGAAAAAGAGGCCTTATTGACGTAAAAAAGAATTAAACCGTGTGACCTTAAAGTTTTTACTAAATCATTTTCTATCAATTCTCATTTATCCAGTCATATAAGACTTCACAAAGAAGGAAAACGTACAAATGTGAGATATGTCCTAGAAAAATTTTTGGAGTTCATATTTATCAAGACATACGATAATTCACACAAGAGAAAACCCATATAAATATGAGGTATTCGATAAACAGTTTTTTTAATACCTGCTTATTCAGCATATGAAGTTTAATACTAGAGAAAGACAATTCATACGTAAGATAGGCACTTAAGCTTTTTTCTCAGAGTTCTACCTTAAACGCACATATGAGACATCATACTTGAGAAAACCATATACCATCAATATATGTTGTTAACTATTTCGGTTTATTTCTATTCAATACATCCATTTGGGAGTTCATACTAGAGAAAAACGTAATATTGCAATATGCAGTAGAATGTTTTCTCAGACTTCTACGTGACACACCCATGTAATCCTCTATACTGTAGAAAAGCCTTATAGCAGCAAGATATACATCAAAGCTGTTTCTTGCCTTCCTAACTTGTACGCCCATGTACAATTCATACTGGAGAAAAATTCTATAACTGCATGATGTGCACCTAAGCCTTTTCTAAGATTTTGTCCTTTTTCTACTAATGTCCAATTTCCCAAAGGAAATATTGTAGACCTACAGTTCACCCAGAAAATTAATATTTCAACTTGGTCCTTTAAGAGTAAATAGATATTATCTTTTTCCATAATAATAATATTGTAATATATTTATTTTCTCCATTTTTCTTATATAATAATTAGCTTATCACGCTCATTTACCGTGAGAGAAATACTTTTCAGAAACTCAACAACGCCCTATATTTTTCTCAATCCTATTCATTCAACACAGGAAAGTGAGCATACACACGGAGCAGCGTGTACACATCACTTTTGTCATACTGCGCATATCTTAAACTGGACAAAAAACTTTAAACCTGAAATTGATAGACCACAATTCATTAAAGAAGGCAAATATATCAAAGGCCTTATGAAAAAATGAAAATACATAAGCAAAACCCAAAATCTTAAAATAAGTAACAAACAAAAAATACAAATAGACACGAATTTAGGATCATCCTTCTTGGTCAAAATATAATATATAGATAGGAGCTTGAAACCTCTACAATAGAGATCTCTGACATAATGAATTCTGGGTTGTAGTTTTCATCAAAATTGTTTGCCCGTATGGAGGAGCCTCCCCTCGTTTTCGTAAATAAAGTTCTCAGGTTCTTAACGTAGATTCAACTCAATAGATTTTAATTTTCGAAAAAAATCATTTTTTTAATATTTACATGTTGCTACCAAATTCATTTTTTAATATTTATATATTGCTACCAAAACACCTTTTTTGGAGTTCTGGTTACTCTTAGCACGAGTTATTCCTTAATTACAGTTCGTTACCAAAAACTGTTTAATATGTAAAAAAAGAAACATAAAACCGAATATTTATATTTTAATGTCAGTACAAACAAAGATCCTGTGAATACTTGCCTACCTCCTCCTCTCCGAACCTCTCTTACCTTCACCTCTCCAATGTTTTTGGTTTATTGATAATGACCTCTAGTTCTTTTATATCCCAATTTTATTTTAGAAACTGTCAAGGTTGGTCTATAAAAAAAAGTCATTACAGTTCCGAAGGCATTCGCTTGTCAGCAAGACCTCACTCCAGGGCAATAAAGCTCTTCTATTCTTTTAAATGCTCCTAGATTGTTTGCCCTGGAAAAATACAGAAATCTTTCTGTAAGTGTCCAAGTAGAAAAGTCTGGAAGATAATTGACCTTACGGTTTTGCTATGAAACCAAGGTAACAAAGAGGCAATACTATTGTCTATAGCAGATTAGGTTAGAAACAGAAATTCCTTTTTTAGTTCGAACAATAAGTTCGTTTCCATTGGCTAAATAGGGTGAATAATGCTCTATGAAATACTAAAATAAAATACGTCAAGTTTATATTTCTATACAAACATAACTTACAAAAGGAACGGTGGAAAAAAATTAACAGCAAAATATCATAAAATAAAAGAAACAAAGAAAAATCATATTTTAAACAAAAAATGTTAAAGTAAAAGAAATTAATCCAGAAAACTCACCAATTGACAAAATTAGTATAATGGTAATAACATTTAATCACCAAATAATAATCTAAAATACCGCTCAAATATGGATTTTAAGCAAATATATATTACTGGAACACCTGTCCTAAGACAAACCACTTTTAACCGTTTTTCAATAAGCCCGAGATAAGACACCTGATGCAACGATGGTGTTTTAACATTTGTATTCTTTTCTTTCAGATGGTTCTTACAGATGTTTCATATGTTTCACTGTTACTGTAAGTAACCGTCTGTTAGAAGACAAAAATGTGCTGGCACGAAGTGGCTACAATTATAACACACATATAACATTTAAATCAATCAAACTGAGAAAAAATATATAAAAATGGCAATCAACAAAAATAAGATAAAATAGAACCTGGGAGAGGGGGATCAGGAAACCAAAAGGCTCGTCAAAACAATTAGAGAAAACTCAGATCGTAACAAGCAACTATATAAAAACAATAAAACACTTCTAAAAAATACAGATGAATTGGATCGTGCGGTTTCAAAAAATTTACCTTCCATGTCCAGACTCTGGTTAAAGCTCCAGCTGAAATTATTGTAATTTTTTTATCACGTGTGCTCTGAGTATCTACTACTGTATGGGGGGAGGGGGGATTCCACTCGCCCTACTCTGTTTATTTAATATTAAAAGCTTGTCTTCTGCTGATCCTGTATTCCGTAACCAAGTTAACTGCATTGTGATTAAAATAATCATGCAGAGAACCTTTTAATCTAAAATTATTTAAAAACAATTGACCTATTGAAAGCTCTGTGGGTAAACACAACAGTCTCTCAATCATGGTCTACGTCATATATCTAACTCCGCAAATCATACGTCTATCGTGTATAACCTCGTAAACAAGCATATTTACTACAAATATTTTTTACATTTTGGCTACAACCTTTAATTGAACGAATAACCTTATTCTGCAAAGTTTGATCACATTTGAAATTCGTAGTAAAGTTGCTGTCATTGAGATGATTCGATTTGCTGAAGGAATCGCCAATCTTGTTCAATGTGAAGTTTTTAGTTTTGCGCGGCCATACTATTTAGAATTGATTGGGTGATCTTGTCGTGACTTATAGAACTTGGATAAGTGATCCGAATAAATGACAGAAAACTATAAGCTGACACTTATTTTCCCAGGAATCTTAAAAAGAAGCCACAGATCTCCTCTTATTTTGTGTTGGAGATATTCAGTTTTAATGAAACTTATATCATTAGAAAGTATGAATTTTTTTACAGTAAACAGAGCAGAATTTTATTTTTTTAAGTTTAGGAAAGAGCAGTCCCTAAAAATGGTCTTTTTTGGGTTGAGTCGACACCATTTAACATATTTCTAATTAAAAATTAGAAACACGAGTTGTCGAGCATCCTTCAGCGCTACAGTGAAAAGATTTTCCCTGCAAAAGAATAGTAATGATGCAAGTGTACGCAAGAATTTTATTTAGGATTAACATTTAACAAGAATTAACATTTTTTAAATGTTTACTGTTTATATGAATCACGCAAGAATGGCAAGTGGGATAATCTAAAAATGGTATTAACAGTATATCGAGAATAGAAAAGATCGCCAACAAGCAATTTATGTGCTGCCCAAGGCCATCACGTATGGGGGAAGGGGTATGCCCCAATGTTTTTGATCGCTCGGTAAAAAAAAAGAAGTCGGAAAAATCGTCACGCTTCGCGCCACGATTCTGTTCAGTTCATTAAAGACCATGAAAATACTGACATGTCATCTACAGAAATCTTGAACTTAGTCGGTAAAAGCAGCAGTTTTGCCTACTCCTGCTGTAATTTTACAGACGGTGCCATTTGGCAATTTTCCATTTGGTTAAATAAACAACATTAAAATATTGACATGATATGTACCGAAATCTCAATCTCGATTGGTAAATGCAGCAGTTTTATCGACTCCTACCTTGATTTTACAGATGGTACCACAATTTTCCATTTGGTTAAATAAACAACATTAAAATAGTGACATGATAGGTACCGAAAGCTCAATCTCCTTTGGTAAATGCAGTGGTTTTACCGACTCGTGCAGTAATTTTACGCATTGTATTTGAAACTGACATTATGCTAGTTTTTGACAAAAACAGTCGGTAAAAATGTCCAGCCAGTCGGTAAAATCTCTTTCGGTAAATCCCGCCGAAAAATACACATTTTAGCTCGTAACGACCCTGGTGCTGCCTAATGTTTTTATTTAAGTGTGAAAGAAACACATATAATCTGACAATTTTTTACCTTAGGTGTTTGATTTTTTTTGAAATCTGTCCAGTCATCATGAAGAAACCTGAACTGTCTACAACAAACCGCAAATCACTGCTTGAAGAGCCAGCACTGCTGGTTTAAAAAAAAATAGAAGTACTTGATGCAGCACTTAAGATGCCTTTTCCAAAAGTAGTGGTAAGGTCAGTCCTTCTTGGTCAATACTGATTCATGTTGTAAGGACTGAGTTGAGTTCCAGAATTAAAATTCTCTTTGAAAAATATCCCTTTTTATCTTTTAACATGTTTCTTCTTTTTATGTTTTATTAATAAATAAAAAGAATCATCAACCAACCTCTTCAAAAAACTACACAATTATTCTACCAGTGTATCTTGGAATTTTATACATTCTCTTTGAAAAGACATTTCCCACGTTCTCAGTTTCCATTGCTCAACTACAAATCCCCAACAAGGGAATGCCTTCTCTCTTATGCTGCATATACAGCAGCACATATAAAGCTATTCTGACAGCAGAGAGTATGGCAGGAGAGTCCATTGGGAGCTAGTTCTTATGACCCGAGAATGAGGCTAATCCTAGGCAAATGGGAACGGAAAATAAGCAGAAAATCAAATCTGACAGAATAAAGCTATGCTGTCATATAAAAATATTGTCTATTATAAAAGTGTTTGGATCAACCAACCATATGAGTAATATAATCTTTCAAGCACCGATACATTACAAGACGAAATAACAATAATAATGATAATAATAGCGTAATAAGAGATTAGCCTAGTTTTTACACTAAAAATAGATTGCTGACGCTCCTTTCCACATAAACAAGATTTCCCAATAAGGTAAACGTAAATTTTACTTAGGCATGGTGGGTAAATTTACCAAAATAGTAAAAAACAGGTAAATTAAATGCAAAGAATTATAAGTTATAGAGACAAGAATTATGACCATCACAGGATTTCCACTATAATTAAACATTTGAATAAATTTTTGTTCTTTGTTTTTTATTGTACTTTTTGTCCCAGCATTTTGTTTCGTCTTTATTTCAAAGCTTGGAATAGTTTAGAAATCTGGAAGAGGATTAAAATATCGTTTTTAAATCTCCCTTAAAATTCCTAATAACTTTAAGTAATTTTGGTGATAATCTGGAAAACCTGAAATCAATTAAAGACAACCACTTGGTTGTAAAACCAGTTTTAATTATGCAATAGCTTTAAATTATGTATACAAGAATTATTTATCACTTTAGACCCAAACAAAACTATACAAATGGCAGCTTTTTAAAACATAAAACGTACATCTTTATCAATAAGTACTAAAAACCTTGAATCCTGCACACAAATTGGTGACTGTTGAGAGATTCTTAGTAAGAATAAATAAAAAAAACAAGTTTTTTAACTGAAAGTAAGGAGCGACATTAAAACTTAAAACGAACAGAAATTACTCCGTGTATGAAAAGGGCTGTTCCCTCCTTAACCCCCCGCTCTTTACACTAAAGTTTGACTCTTTCTCTCAATTCTACTTTATAAAACAATAAATAACTTTAGTATAAAGAGCGGGACTTTGAGGAGGGAACAGCCCCTTTCATACACGGAATAATTCCTGTTCGTTTTAAGTTTTAATGTCGCTCCTTGCTGAATAATTAAAAAAAAAATTTGCGTATTAACTTTTTTTTTGCTAAATGGTTTTCTGTTAGTGTTGATCAGACGATTTTGAGAAAAAGGGTGGAGGGGGGAGGCCTAGTTGCCCTCCAATTTTTCGATTACTTAAAAAGGCAACTAGAATTTTTAATTTTTAAAGAACGTTTTTATTAGTAAAAAATATATATAACTTCCAAATTAATTTACGTAACGAACCTCTATATTCGTATATTTTTTATGTATATGAGGGGGTTTGGCCCCTCGTAAATACCTCGGTCTTTACACTAAAAGCTTTAATTTCGTCCCAATTCTTTAAGTGACCCCTGAATCACAAAGGCTGTAGAATGAATAGTTGGAATTACTAAAAATACTTTAGCGTAAAGAGCAAGATATTTGGAAAGAGATGAACCCCCCATATGTGTAATAATTTCTGTTCATTTAAAGTTTTAATGCTGGTCCTTACTTTCAGTGGAAAAAAACTTTTTTATATTTATTTTTTCATTATTTTTTTTTTAAATAATGCTAGAAAATCCTGCGCTCCCTTTATGGAATGTCTCTTCTCCCATGACAAATTCCTCCAAGGGAAGATCCTCCTACGTATTCCCCTCCCCTCAACCCCCCCCCCCCCCAGCCAATAAAAATACCCCTGAAAAGGTCTGCACACTTCCAAATACACATTACTGTATGTAAACGCTGGTCAAAGTTTGTAACTTGCAGCCCCTCCCCCGGGGACTGTGGGGGAGTAAGTCAGTTTCAAAGATATAGTTATTATGCTATTCGACTATGCTGACCAAAATGGCTATCTCAAAATTTTGATTCGTTGACTTTGGGAAAAATGAGCGTGGGGAGCCTAGGTGCCCTCCAATTGTTTTGGTTACTTAAAAAGGGTACTAGAACTCTTAATTTCCGTTAGAATGAGCCCTCTCACGACACTATAGGACCACTCGGTCGATATGATCACCCCTGGGGAAAAAAAAACAAAAAAACACTCACCCGTGATCGGTCTTCTGGCAAAAATACTAAGTTCCACATTTTTGTTAATAGGAGCTTGAAACTTCTACAATAGAGTTCTCTGATACGCTGAATGCGATGGTGTGTTTTTTTAAAGATCCTGTGACTTTTAGGGGGTGTTTCCCCTATTTCCCAAAACAAGGCAAATTTTCTCAGGCTCGTAACTTTTGATTAATAAGAATAAATTTGCATAATTTAAAATCAGCATAAAAATCTGATTCTTTTAATGTATCTATTAGTATCAAAATTCCACTTTTTAGAGTTTCGTTTACTATTTAGCCGGGTCGCTCCTTACTACAGCTCGTTACCACGACTATTCAATCACAAACGGACGACCAGGTACACAAACATGCATAGAATTAATGTAGGTTGAAACGTTGATAAAAAGAAGCAAAACCATAGGGCTGTTTTCAAGCCACTGATGACGAAATCAAAGGTTTGCCGACTTGGAAAAACATTTTTATCCGATGGAAAGTACTACACGCGATATAGCTTGCGCTGGGAGAAGAGTTTCATGTCATGAGATTTTCATTTTCATGTCATTTTTTTCATGTCATTTTCATGTCATGAGAGTTTCATGTCATTTCATGTTCATGAGAGAAGAGGTCATGTCTTTACCAAATAATTGCCGCACCAATATTATACTCCAGGTAATAGAAAGCTGGCCAAGCCCCCTGATGTCACCATAAAATTTGCTTACCACGGGATAGAGGCAAACTCGCAAGAACTAAAGTGCATAGACATCCTATATAGTTCCCTTTATTTTCCATTTCATTTTTGTTTGATCACCAAAAGTCGTACTTTTCTTATTTGTACTCCAAAATAGGGAATATTGCAGCCACGCTAGTTTTCGTTCGTGCATTTGAAGAGATGTTCTCCTGGAAGTATTTATGGAATGATCAGAATGAAACGCACCTTGGAACTAAACTTACTGTATTTTTCAGAACCACAGTTTTAAGGCTTCTAAATCAAGAGATAAAGCAAGAGAGAGCTTTACCTCTTGCTTTACTTGCTCTTTCCGTCAACCTCTCTGTACGTAATAGATAGACCACATATCCTTATGAATAGAAAAGAATAAAGGCTAGATTCTGCAAAATTTGGTGGTTAACCTGGAGTATGTTTTTCAAATTTTTTAAATCATTCTGTGGTTTCAAGACTATGGAGCAGAATAGTGACAATACTACCATCGTCATGATTATGCATATAAAAGTAAAACAAGCAGTAGGATACACCCTTTGAAATAAGATATGACGCAAAAAATATATGACTCCGGGTTAAAGGCAAAATTTAAGCACAAAATTTTGGTCTGCCTTCTATTTTTTCTATCTCTGTGAACGTAATCCGTCTCAGAATAGTGTTTATAGA
>NC_088864.1:45824428-45870986 GCF_032884065.1 Artemia franciscana | reverse complement strand
GAACACATCTACTCAAGCTATAATCATCGACTGGGTTGTACCTGAATGCCAGGCGATAACTTTCAGATTGCTCTGATTCCTCGGCACGCTTTCTTTTCTTACTTTCTCTATCAGCAGCAAGCCTGATTTCTTGCTGTTCTTGTAATTCCTCGGCACGCTTTCTTTTCTTACTTTCTCTATCAGCAGAAAGCCTGATTTCTTGCTGTTCTTGTGATTCCTCGGCACGCTTTCTTTTCTTACTTTCTCTATCAGCAGCAAGCCTGATTTCTTGCTGTTCTTGTAATTCCTCGGCACGCCTTCTTTTTTCACATTCTCTTTTAGCAGCAAGTCTGCTTCTGCGTTGCTCTGGTAGTTCCTCGGCATGCTTTCTGTTCTTTCTTTCTCTATCAGCCTCAAGCCTGTTTCCCTGCTGGTCTTTTGATTCCTCGGCACGCCTTCTTTTTTCACTTTCTCTTTTAGCAGCAAGTCTGCTTCTGCGTTGCTCTGGTAGTTCCTCGGCATGCAGCCTCAAGCCTGTTTCCCTGCTGGTCTTTTGATTCCTCGGCACGCCTTCTTTTTTCACTTTCTCTTTTAGCAGCAAGTCTGCTTTCGCGTTGCTCTGGTAGTCAGCAGCAAGTTTTTTGGCATAGACTCTTTGAGCATCTTCATCAGTCATTGTAAACTTAAACATTAATAGATTTCTACGCGAACATATGTCTTATATAACTTGAATGACGTCACCTTCAAAGCAAAAATGACGGCAACTAATTTTATATATATATATATATATATATATATATATATATATATATATATATATATAGATCAGATTGCTCTGATTCCTCGGCACGCTTTCTTTTCTTACTTTCTCTATCAGCAGCAAGCCTTTTTCCCTGCTGGTCTTTTGATTCCTCGGCACGCCTTCTTTTTTCACTTTCTCTTTTAGCAGCAAGTCTGCTTCTGCGTTGCTCTGGTAGTTCCTCGGCATGCTTTCTGTTCTTTCTTTCTCTATCAGCAGCAAGCCTGTTTCCCTGCTGGTCTTTTGATTCCTCGGCACGCCTTCTTTTTTCACTTTCTCTTTTAGCAGCAAGTCTGCTTCTGCGTTGCTCTGGTAGTTCCTCGGCATGCTTTCTGTTCTTTCTTTCTCTATCAGCCTCAAGCCTGTTTCCCTGCTGGTCTTTTGATTCCTCGGCACGCCTTCTTTTTTCCTCGGCACGCCTTCTTTTTTCACTTTCTCTTTTAGCAGCAAGTCTGCTTTCGCGTTGCTCTGGTAGTTCCTCGGCACGCTTTCTTTTCTGACTTTCTCTATCAGCAGCAAGTTTTTTGGCATAGACTCTTTGAGCATCTTCATCAGTCATTGTAAACTTAAACATTAATAGAATTCTACGCGAACATATGTCTTATATAACTTGAATGACGTCACCTTCAAAGCAAAAATGATGGCAACTAATTTCATGACGTCAGCCGAAACATGACGTCACCTGATCCACGATCCACAGATCCACAGACAACTTATTTTTATATATATAGATAGATATACTAGCTGTTGGGGTGGCGCTTCGCGCCACCCCAACACCAAGTTGGTGGGGGCGCTTCGCGCCCCCCCCAAGCCCCCCCGCGCGCGTAAGTCGTTACGCGCCATAATAGTTACGCGCCATTGTAGTTGTGTCCCTATGTCCCACCTGTGAATATAGATAGATATATATATATATATATATATATATATATATATATATATATATATATATATATATATATATATATATATATATATATATATATATATATATATATATAAATGGTTTTAACTACGTAAAACTTGCGAATATACAACATTCTTTGCTGTCCCATTGTCTTTGCATATAAATAGATTGTCAGGTTTACCGACTCTTGAACATGCAACATATAATGGTCCATGGGAAAACAATCTGTATTCAGATCTATACCTCATGATTCTAATGATTGCCCTTGAGCTTTGTTGATGGTGATTGCTAATCGACCATTCCCTGTCCCGGTCGTCATTTATATCCCCCTGTTTCCCCCGGTGTCCCCGTTGTAGTTGTGTCCCTGTGTCCCGGTCGTCATTTATATTCCCTGTGTCCCGGTCGTCATTTGTATCCCGGAGTCCCGGTCTGTATATACATTCGTTTTTTAGTTTTGTTTTTCTCCTTTATTTTTCTCCTTTTTTTTCTTTTTTAGTTTATTTAGTTTTTAGTTTTTTTTTCTTTTTTTTTGTAGTTTTTACCTTCTTTTTAGTTTTGTTAGTTTTTTTTTTTACTTATGTCCTGGTCGTCATTTATACTCCCTGTGTCCCGGTGCTTTGTTGATTGCTAATCGAACATTCCTTTTGTCCTGGTCGCTTTCTCTTTGAGTGTCGTCATTTATTTTTTTATTTTTTAGTTCTTTTAGTTTTTACCTTTTTTAGTTTTTTTTAGTTTTTTAGATGAAAATTTTTTTTTAGTTTTTTCCTTTTTTTCTTTTTAGTTTTTTATTGGTTTTTACCTTTATTTTAGCTTATTTTTCAGTTTTTTCCTTTTTTTTAGTTTTTCTTTATTTTTTATTTTTTTTAGTTTTTTACCTTTTTTTAGTTTTTTTAGTTTTTTTAGTTTTTTAGCTTTTTTACTTTTTTTATTAGTTTTTAGTTTTTTTTGTAGTTTTTGCCTTTTTTTAGTTTTTTCAGTTTTTTTTTTAGTTTTTTATTGGTTTTTACCTTTATTTTAGCTTATTTTTCAGTTTTTTCCTTTTTTTAGTTTTTTTTAGTTTTTAGTTTTTTTAGTTTTTTACCTTTTTTTAGTTTTTTTAGTTTTTTTAGTTTTTTAGCTTTTTTATTTTTTTTATTAGTTTTTAGTTTTTTTTGTAGTTTTTGCCTTTTTTTAGTTTTTTTAGTTTTTTAGCTTTTTTATTAGTTTTTAGTTTTTTTTGTAGTTTTTGCCTTTTTTTAGTTTTTTTTCTTTTTAGTTTTTTTGTGGTTTTTTTAGTTTTTTTAGTTTTTTAGCTTTTTTAGTTTTTTTATTAGTTTTTAGTTTTTTTTTTAGTTTTTGCCTTTTTTTAGTTTTTTCAGTTTTTTTTAGTTTTTAGTTTTTTACCTTTTTTTTAGTTTTTTTTAGTTTTTTAGCTTTTTTAGTTTTTTTTCTTTTAGTTTTTTTTGTAGTTTTTACCTTTTTTAGTTTTTTTTCTTCTTTTGTATTAGTGTGAAATACTTCAGACGTCATATGCGGACAAACACGACGTCACTCGACAGACAGACAGACAGACATAACCCACAAACAACTTATTTTTATATATATTTATTCATATTTTTTTAGTTTTCTTTTTCTCTTTTTTGTTTTTCAGTTTTTTCCTTTTTTTAGTTTTTTTCTTTTTTAGTTTTTAGTTTTTTTTAGTTTTTTACCTTTTTTTAGTTTTTTTTAGTTTTTATAGTTTTTTAGCTTTTTTATTTTTTTATTAGTTTTTATTTTTTTGTAGTTTTTGCCTTTTTTTATTTTTTTCAGTTTTTTTTTAGTTATTAGATTTTTACCTTTTTTTAGTTTTTTTAGTTTTTTAGCTTTTTTAGTTTTTTTTTTCTTTTTAGTTTTTTTTGTAGTTTTTACCTTTTTTAGTTTTTTTCTTCTTTTGTATTAGTGTGAAATAATTCAGACGTCATATGCGGACAAACATGACGTCACCTGATCCACAGATCCACACACAGACAACTTATTCTTATATATATAGATATATATTTAACTACGTAAAACTTGCGAATATACAACATTCTTCGCTGTCCTATTGTCTGTCCATATAAATAGATTGTCAGGTTTACCAACTCTTGAACATGCAACATAATAATTGTCCATGGGAAAATAATTCGTATTCATATCTATACCGCATTTTTCTAACGATTGCCCTTGAGCTTTGTTGATGGTGATTGCTAATCGAACATTCCCTGTGTCCCCGTCGTCATCTATATATCCCCCTGTGCCCCCGGCGTCCCCGTTGGAGTTGTGTCCCTGTGTCCAGGTCGTCATTTATATTCCCTGTGTCCCGGTCGTCATTTGTGTCCCGGTATCCCAGTCTGTAATTTCTCTTAGAGTGTCCTGGTCGTCATTTATATAGATATATAGATACAGTTTCATTTCAGTTTTTTTTCTTTTTTAGTTTTTCTTTTTTAAGTTTCTTCTTTTTATTGATAATAAACCTCAAAATTTTGGGTATCTGTTTTAAGGTTTTCGAATTACCTTAATCTTTTGTCAAAATATATTGAAACATTTGTGGAATTCCCAGTTTTTTTAGTTTTTTCTTTTTTTTTAGCTGTTTAGGTTTTTTTAGTTTTTTTTCTTTTTAGTTTTTTACCTTTTTATTTTTTTACATTTTTCCTTTTTAAGTTTTTTTCTTTTTTTAATTTTTTATTTAGTTTTTTTTTAGTTTTTTCTTTTTAGTTTTGTTTTTAGTTTTTTACCATTTTTGTTTTTTCGAATTACTTTAACCTATTGTCAAAATATTTCGAAATATTTATGCAATTTCCAGTTTTTACATTCTAGTTTGTTTTCTTTTATATATATAGAAGATATAATCTGGCGTAATGGACAGACAACTTATTTTTATATATATTGTCAAAATATATTGAAATATTTGTGCAATTCCCAGTTTGTTTAGTTTTTTTCTTTTTTTTTAGTTTTTTAGCTTTTTTAGTTTTTTTTAGTTTTTTATCTTTTTTATTTTTTTATGTTTTTTCTTTTTGGGTTTTTTCTTTTTTTTATTTTTTCAATTTTTAATTTTTTTTTTAGTTTTTTACCATTTTTCTTTTTTCGAATTACTTTAATCTATTGTCAAAATATTTCGAAATATTTATGCAATTTCCAGTTTTTACATTCTAGTTTGTTTTCTTTTATATATATAGAAAATATAATCTGGCGTAACGGACAGACAACTTATTTATATATATATAGATATATATATATATATATATATATATATATATATATATATATATATATATATATATATATATATATATATATATATATATATATATATATATATATATATATATATATATATATATATATATATATCTATATATATAAAAATAAGTTGTCTGTCTGTCTGTGGATGGATGGATCAGGTGACGTCACCTGAAAAAACTGGATCAGGTGACGTCAAAACTGAAAAAACTAAAAAAAGGCAAAAACTACAAAAAAAACTAAAAACTAATAAAAAAAATAAAAAAGCTAAAAAACTAAAAAAACTAAAAAAAACTAAAAAAAGGTAAAAAACTAAAAAAACTAAAAACTAAAAAAAACTAAAAAAAAGGAAAAAACTGAAAAATAAGCTAAAATAAAGGTAAAAACCAATAAAAAACTAAAAAAAAAACTGAAAAAACTAAAAAGAGGCAAAAACTACAAAAAAAACTAAAAACTAATAAAAAAAGTAAAAAAGCTAAAAAACTAAAAAAACTAAAAAAAACTAAAAAAAGGTAAAAAACTAAAAAAAATAAAAAATAAAAAAAAAACTAAAAAAAAGGAAAAACTGAAAAATAAGCTAAAATAAAGGTAAAAACCAATAAAAAACTAAAAAGAAAAAAAGGAAAAAACTAAAAAAAATTTTCATCTAAAAAACTAAAAAAAACTAAAAAAGGTAAAAACTAAAAGAACTAAAAAAGAAAAAAAATAAATGACGAAACTCAAAGAGAAAGCGACCAGGACAAAAGGAATGTTCGATTAGCAATCAACAAAGCACCGGGACACAGGGAGTATAAATGACGACCAGGACATAAGTAAAAAAAAAAAAACTATCTATATATATAAAAATAAGTTGTCTGTGGATCTGTGGATCGTGGATCAGGTGACGTCACCTGAAAAAACTGGATCAGGTGACGTCAAAACTGAAAAAACTAAAAAAAGGCAAAAACTACAAAAAAAACTAAAAACTAATAAAAAATAAAAAAGCTAAAAAACTAAAAAAACTAAAAAAAGGCAAAAACTACAAAAAAAACTAAAAACTAATAAAAAAGCTAAAAAACTAAAAAAACTAAAAAAAAGGCAAAAACTACAAAAAAACTAAAAACTAATAAAAAAAATAAAAAAGCTAAAAAACTTAAAAAAACTAAAAAAACTAAAAAAAGGTAAAAAACTAAAAAAAACTAAAAACTAAAAAAAAAACTAAAAAAAAGGAAAAAACTGAAAAATAAGCTAAAATAAAGGTAAAAACCAATAAAAAACTAAAAAAAAACTGAAAAAACTAAAAAAAGGCAAAAACTACAAAAAAACTAAAAACTAATAAAAAAAGTAAAAAAGCTAAAAAACTAAAAAAACTAAAAAAACTAAAAAAAACTAAAAAAGGTAAAAAACTAAAAAAAATAAAAAATAAAAAAAAAATAAAAAAAGGAAAAAACTGAAAAATAAGCTAACATAAAGGTAAAAACCAATAAAAAACTAAAAAGAAAAAAAGGAAAAAACTAAAAAAAATTTTCATCTAAAAAACTAAAAAAAACTAAAAAAGGTAAAAACTAAAAGAACTAAAAAAGAAAAAAATAAATGACGACACTCAAAGAGAAAGCGACCAGGACAAAAGGAATGTTCGATTAGCAATCAACAAAGCACCGGGACACAGGGAGTATAAATGACGACCAGGACATAAGTAAAAAAAAAAATTAACAAAACTAAAAAGAAGGTAAAAACTACAAAAAAACTAAAAAGAAAAAAAAACTAAAAACTAATAAAAAAAATAAAAAATCTAAAAATCTAAATAAACTAAAAAAGAAAAAAAAAGGAAAAAAATAAAGGAGAAAAACAAAACTAAAAAACGAATGTATATACAGACCGGTACACCGGGATACAAATGACGACCGGGACACAGGGAATATAAATGACGACCGGGACACAGGGACACAACTACAACGGGGACACCGGGGGAAACAGGGGGATATAAATGACGACCGGGACAAAAAAACTAAAAAGAAAAAAAACTAAAAACTAATAAAAAAACTAAAAAATCTAAAAATCTAAATAAGCTAAAAAAGAAAAAAAAGGAAAAAAATAAAGGAGAAAAACAAAACTAAAAAACGAATGTATATACAGACCGGGACACCGGGATACAAATGACGACCGGGACACAGGGAATATAAATGACGACCGGGACACAGGGACACAACTACAACGGGGACACCGGGGGAAACAGGGGGATGTAAATGACGACCGGGACACTGGGACAGGGAATGGTCGATTAGCAATCACCATCAACAAAGCTCAAGGGCAATCATTAGAATCATGAGGTATAGATCTGAATACAGATTGTTTTCCCATGGACCATTATATGTTGCATGTTCAAGAGTCGGTAAACCTGACAATCTATTTATATGCAAAGACAATGGGACAGCAAAGAATGTTGTATATTCGCAAGTTTTACGTAGTTAAAACCATATATATATATATATATATATATATATATATATATATATATATATATATATATATATCTATCTATATTCACAGGTGGGACATAGGGACACAACTACAATGGCGCGTAACTATTATGGCGCGTAACGACTTACGCGCGCGGGGGGGCTTGGGGGGGGCGCGAAGCGCCCCCACCAACTAGGTGTTGGGGTGGCGCGAAGCGCCACCCCAACAGCTAGTATATATATATATTTGTTTTTAACTACGTAAAACTTGCGAATATACAACATTCTTTGCTGTCCCATTGTCTGTGCATATAAATAGATTGTCAGGTTTACCGACTCTTGAACATGCAACATATAATGGTCCATGGGAAAACAATCCGTATTCAGATCTATACCTCATGATTCTAATGATTGCCCTTGAGCTTTGTTGATGGTGATTGCTAATCGACCATTCCCTGAGTCGCCATCGTCATTTATATATCCCCCTGTGCACCCCGGCGTCCCCTTTGTAGTTATGTCCCTGTGTCCCGGTCGTCGTCATTTATACTCCCTGTGTCCCGGTGCTTTGTTGATTGCCCTTGAGCTTTGTTGATGGTGATTGCTAATTGAACATTCCCTGTGTCCCGGTCGTCATTTATATTCCCAGTATCCCGGTCGTCATTTGTGTCCCAGTGTTCCCCTTTTAGTTTTTTTTATTGGTTTTGACCTTTTTTTAGGTTTTTTAGTTTTTTTCTTTTTTCTTTTTTTATTTTTATTTATATTTTTTTTAGTTTTCTTTTTCTCCTTTATTTTTCAGTTTTTTTCCTTTTTTTAGTTTTTTTTCTTTTTTAGTTCTTTTAGTTTTACCTTTTTTAGTTTTTTTTAGTTTTTTATATGAAAATTTTTTTAGTTTTTTTCCTTTTTTTCTTTTTAGTTTTTTATTGGTTTTTACCTTTTTTTTAGCTTTTTTAGTTTTTTTCGTTTTTTCTTTTTACTTTTTTTTTAGTTTTTATCTTTTTTATTTTTTTTTATTTTTATTCTTAATTTTATTAGTTTTCTTTTTCTCTTCTATTTTTCAGTTTTTTCCTTTTTTTAAGTTTTTTTTTTAGTTTTTAGTTTTTTTAGTTTTTTTTTCCTTTTTTTCTTTTTAGTTTTTTTATTAGTTTTTACCTTTTTTTAGCTTTTTTAGTTTTTTTTGTTTTTTCTTTTTACTTTTTTTTTAGTTTTTATCTTTTTTATTTTTTTTATTTTATTCTTAATTTTATTAGTTTTCTTTTTCTCTTCTATTTTTCAGTTTTTTCCTTTTTTTTAAGTTTTTTTTTTAGTTTTTAGTTTTTTTAGTTTTTTAGTTTTTTAGTTTTTTCAGTTTTTAGCTTTTTTATTTTTTTTATTAGTTTTTAGTTTTTTTTGTAGTTTTTGCCTTTTTTTAGTTTTTTCACTTTTTTTTTTTAGTTTTTAGTTTTTTACCTTTTTTAGCCTAACCAGGATTTGAACCTGGGACCTTCATTCTCCGTTCTGACACCCTCTCTCACTGAGTGACTACTCCAGCATGTTCATTTTGGTGTTTTAATGGTATATTATTAACCAAATTAATGTGTTTTACAATATACTAAGCATCGTCAAAGCAAAAATGACGACAACTAATTTCATGACGTCAGCCGACACAGAACATGACGTCCTGATCCACAGATCCACAGACAGACAACTTATTTTTATATATATAGATAAAGTTTTGTATATGACGTCATTATAAGATGACACTACAGACCGGGACACCGGGACACAAATGACGACCGGGACACCGGGACAGAGGGAATAAAAATGACGACCGGGACACTCAAAGAGAAATTACAGACTGGGATACCGGGACACAAATGACGACCGGGACACAGGGAATATAAATGCCGACCAGGACACAGGGACACAACTACAACGGGGACGCCGAGGCACAGGGGGATACATAAATGACGACGGGGACACAGGGAATATTCGATTAGCAATCACCATCAACAGAGCTCAAGAGCAATCGTTAGAAAAACGCGGTATAGATATGAATACGGATTGTTTTCCCATGGACAATTATTATGTTGCATGTTCAAGAGTTGGTAAACCTGATAATCTATTTATAAGGACAGACAATTCGCAATTGTATATTCGCAAGTTTTACGTAGTTAAATATATATATATATATATATATATATATATATATATATATATATATATATATATATATATATATATATAATATATATATATATATATATATATATATATATATATATATATATATAATATCTATATATATAAAATAAGTTGTCTGTCTGTCTGTCTGTCTGTGGATCAGGTGACGTCATGTTTCTGTGTCGGCTGACGTCATGAAATTAGTTGTCGTCATTTTTGCTTTGAAGGTGACGTCATTAACGGTATTTAAGACATTTGTTCACGGAAAAATGTCTAATTGTAAAATGACTGAAGAACCTATTGGGTTTGGGATTTTGACTTGGATAAGGTCATCAATGCCTACCAGATTTAAGTTAAAAAAACAAAGGTTCGTCGATATGTACTTCATAGTGACGCTGAAAAATAAAGAAGAAAAAGAAAACTGAAAAAAGAAAAAAGGTAAAAAACTAAAAAAAAACTAAAAAGAAAAAACACTCAAAGAGAAATTACAGACCGGGACACAAATGACGACCGAGACAGAGGGAATATAAGTGACGACCGGGAACCTCAAAGAGAAATTACACACTAGGACACCCAGACACAAATCACGACCGGGACACAGGGAATATAAATGACGACCGGGACACAGGGACACAACTACAACGGGGACGCCGGGGGCACAGGCAGGATATATAAATGACGACCGGGACACA
Source organism: Artemia franciscana (assembly GCF_032884065.1). NCBI lineage: Eukaryota > Metazoa > Arthropoda > Branchiopoda > Anostraca > Artemiidae > Artemia > Artemia franciscana. The sequence continues at coordinate 45,860,777 of NC_088864.1, read as the reverse complement.
GGGATTGTTCGAATAGAAATTACAGACCGGGACACCGGGACACAAATGACGACCGGGACACAGGGAAAATAAATGACGACCGGGACACTCAAAGAGAAATTACAAACTGGGACACCGGGACACAAATGACGACCGGGACACAGGGAATATAAATGACGACCAGGACACAGGGACATATCATTAGAATAATGAGGTATAGATCTGAATACGGATTGTTTTTCCCATGGACAATTATATGTTGCATGTTCAAGAGTCAGTAAACCTGACAATCTATTTATATGCACAGACAATGGGACAGCGAAGAATGTTGTATATTCGCATGTTTTACGTAGTTAAAAACATATATTTATATCTATCTCTATTCACAGATGGGACACAGGGACACAACTACAATGGCACGTAACTAATATGGCGCGTAACGACATACGCGCGCGGGGGGGCTTGGGGGGGCGCGAAGCGCCCCACCAACTAGGTGTTGGGGTGGCGCGAAGCGCCACCCCAACAGCTAGTCTATCTATATATATAAAAATAAGTTGTCTGTCTGTCTGTCTGTGGATCAGGTGACGTCATGTTTCTGTGTTGACTGACGTCATGAAATTAGTTGTCGTCATTTTTGCTATGACGGTGACGTCATTAATGGTATTTAAGACATGCGTTCACGGAAAAGTGTTTAATTGTAAAATGACTGAAGAACCTACAATGGCAACAGCCGAGGAAGCTGCTAAAAGAGTCTATGCCAAAAAACTTGCTGCTGATAGAGAAAGTAAGAAAAGAAAGCGTTCCGAGGAATCACAAGAACAGCAAAAAAACAGGCTTGCGGCTAAAGAACGCAAAACCGCGCAGTTAGATGAAAATCCACCTGGACAGCGAGAGTCAAAACATATCAAAACTGAAAATGATAGCGATGATGATTGGGTTTGGGATTTTGACTTGGATAAGGTCATCAATGCCTACCAGATTTAAGTTAAAAAAACAAAGGTTCGTCGATATATACTTCATAGTGACGCTGAAAAATAAAGAAGAAAAAGAAAAATGAAAAAAGAAAAAAGGTAAAAAACTAAAAAAAAACTAAAAAGAAAAAACACTCAAAGAGAAATTACAGACCGGGACACAAATGACGACCGAGACAGAGGGAATATAAGTGACGACCGGGAACCTCAAAGAGAAATTACAGACTGGGACACCTGGACACAAATCACGACCGGGACACAGGGAATATAAATGACGACCGGGACACAGGGACACAACTACAACGGGGACGCCGGGGGCAAAGGCGGGATATATAAATGACGACCGGGACACAGGGATTGTTCGAATAGAAATTACAGACCGGGACACCGGGACAAAAATGACGACCGGGACACCGGGACACAGGGAATATAAATGACGACCGGGACACTCAAAGAGAAATTACAAACTGGGACACCGGGACACAAATGACGACCGGGACACAGGGAATATAAATGACGACCGGGACACAGGGACACATCATTAGAATAATGAGGTATAGATCTGAATACGGATTGTTTTTCCCATGGACAATTATATGTTGCATGTTCAAGAGTCAGTAAACCTGACAATCTATTTATATGCACAGACAATGGGACAGCGAAGAATGTTGTATATTCACATGTTTTACGTAGTTAAAAACATATATTTATATCTATCTCTATTCACAGGTGGGACACAGGGACACAACTACAATGGCGCGTAACTAATAGGGCGCGTAACGACTTACGCGCGCGGGGGGGCTTATAAATATTTCTATATAATTTGACAATAGAAATTAATTCGGAAACCTTATAACAGATATTTATAATTTTGAGGTTTATTATAAATTGTTGAGTGTTAGCATGCTTGGCACGTAACATTTTTTCTAACAGTCAATGTTAGAATGAGCACTGACAAATTGTAAAACATTGAAAAAGATAGAATGTTACCAAATCCTACAACAAAAGAAACAGCCGAGGAAGCTGCTCAGAGAGTTAATGCCAAAAGGCTTGCGGCTAAAGAACGCAGAACCACGCAATTAGAAGAAGATCAACCTGGACAGCGAGAGTCAAAACGTATCAAAATTGAAAATGATAGCGATGATGATTGGGTTTGGGATTTTGACTTGGATAAGGTTATCAATGCCTACCAGATTTTACTTAAAAAAACAAAGGTTCGGCGATATGTATTTACGTCTGAAAAATAAAGAAGAAAAAGAAAACTGAAACTAAAAATGTAAAAACTGGGAATTGCATAAATATTTCAAAATATTTTGACAATAGATTAAAGTAATTCGAAAACCTTAAAACAGATACTTAAAATTTGAGGTTTATTATAAATTGTTGAGCTTTAGCATACTTGGTACGTGAAGATTTTTCCAACTGTCAATGTTAGAATAACATTGACCGACAGACCGACAGAATTTGCGATTGCTATATGTCACTTGGTTAATACCAAGTGCCATAAAAAGGTAAAAAACTAAAAAGAAAAAAAGCTAAAAAAAACTAAAAAAGCTGCAAAACTAAAAAAAAGAAAAACTGAAACAGAAACTATATATATATATATGTATATATATATAAATAAGTTGTATGTCTGTTGACTGACGTCATGTTTGTGTGTCGACTGATGTCATGTTTGTCGACTGACGTCAGTATGAGGATTGAGCATTATTCCGTCATGAAGTTTTTTGTCGACTGACGTCATATTTGACGACTTACGAAATTACTACCGGGACACCGGGACACAAAGGACAACCGGGAAACAGGGAATATAAATGACGAACGGAACACTCAAAGAGAAATTACGGAATGGGACACCGGGACACAAATAACGACCGGGACACAGGGAATATAAATGACGACCGGGACACAGGGACACAACAACAACGGGGACGCAGGGGGGCACAGGGGGATATATAAGTGACGACGGGGACACAGGGAATGTTCAATTAGCAATCACCATCAACAAAGCTCAAGGGCACATTCGATTAGCATTTGCAATCACCATCAACAAAGCTGAAGGTCAATCATTAGAAAAATGTGGTATAGATCTTAATACTGATTGTTTTTCCCATGGACAATTGTACGTTGCATGTTCGAGGGTTGGTAAACCTGACAATCTATTTATATGCAGCGACAATTGGACAGCGAAGAATGTTGTATATTTGCAAGTTTTACGCAGTTAATTTGTATTGTATCTATCTATCTATCTATCTATATAAAAACGAGTTGTATGTATGCATGTTTGTTTGTTTGTAAAAAGAGCGTTTACATATGACGTCATTATAAGTACATAAGGCTTTGTATATGCACAGACAATGGGAAAGCCAAGAATGTTGTATATTCACAAGTTTTGCGTCGTTCAAAACACATATATAAATCTATCTATATTCATAGGTGGTACACGGGGATCAACCCCTGCAGACGAAATGAATGCTTGCCTGAAAAATTCTAATTTATGTGCACACGTAAAAACATTAAAATTAACTACAAATATGCGTGTCCGATTGCAAAACGATGACTCTGATCAAACATTTTCAGATCAATTGCTGGCAATTGGAAACGGAAAGCTCCCAGTAGACTCAATTTCAGGACGTATACAACTACCTGCTGAATTCTGTAAATTAGTGACGTCCAAAAATGAATTGATTGAAAAAGTATTTCCAAATATTCTAAGCAATTATAAAAATAATAAATGGCTAAGTGAAAGAGTGATTCTTGCACCCAAAAATATAGACGTCCACGAAATCAACAATATTGTTTTGACCAAGATTCGAGACCAGGCAGTACTTTACAAGTCAGTCGACACAGTTTTGGAACCAAATGAGAAGGTTAATTATCCATCTGGATTTTTAAATTCCGTGGATCTTTCAGGGTTTCCACCACACGTGCTACAACTAAAAATAGGCTTACCAATAATACTGTTAAGAAATATCAACCCACCAAAGCTTTGCAATGGCACGCGACTTGCCGTAAAAAAACAATGGAAACGTAATAGAGGCCAAAATCTTGACAGGGCCTTTAGGCTGTTCTTATTCCTCGCATTCCCATGATTCCAACGGATCTGCCTTTTCAATTTAAAAGATTGCAATTCCCAATTCGATTAGCATTTGCAATCACCATCAACAAAGCTCAAGGTCAATCATTAGAAAAATGTGGTATAGATCTTAATACTGATTGTTTTTCCCATGGACAATTGTACGTTGCATGTTCGAGGGTCGGTAAACCTGACAATCCATTTATATACAGCGACAATTGTACATCGAAGAATTTTGTATATTCGCAGGTTTTACGCAGTTAATGTGTATTGTATCTATCTATCTATCTATCTATCTATATAAAAACGAGTTGTGTGTATGCATGTTTGTTTGTTTGTAAAAAGTGCGTTTGCATATGACGTCATTACAAGTACATAAGCCTTTGTATATGCACAGACAATGGGAAAGCCAAGAATGTTGTATATTCGCAAGTTTTGCGTAGTTCAAAACACATATATAAATCTAACTATATTCATAGGTGGTACATAGGGACACAACTACAATGGCACGTAACTAATATGGCGCGTAACGACTTACGCGCGCGGGGGGGCTTGGGGGGTACGAAGCGTCCCCACCAGCTAGGTGTTGGGGTGGCGCGACGCGCCACTCCAACAGCTAGTAGGGAATATAAATGACGACCGGGACACTCAAAGAGAAAGCGACCGGGACACAAGGAATGTTCGATTAGCAATCACCATCAACAAAGCACCGGGACGCAAATGACGACCGGAACACAGGTAATATAAATGACGACCAAGACACTCAAAGAAAAATTACAGACCGGAACACCGGAACACAAATGACGACCGGGACAAAAATGACGACCGGGACACCGGAACACAGCGAATATAAATGGCGACCTGGACACTCAAAGAGAACTTACAGACTGGGACACCGGGACACAGGGAAACAACAACAACGGGGACGCGGGGGGGCACAGGGGGATATATAAGTGACGACGGGGACACAGGGAATGTTCGATTAGCAATCACCATCAACAAAGCTCAAGGGCAATCATTAGAATAATGAGGTATAGATCTGAATACAGATTGTTTTTCCCATGGACAATTATATGTTGCATGTTCAAGAGTCGGTAAACCTGACAATCTATTTATATGCACAGACAATGAAACAGCCAAGAATGTAGTATATTCGCAAGTTTTACGTAGTTAAATAATATATATATATATATATATATATATATATATATATATATATATATATATATATATATATATATATATATATATATATATATATATATATATATATATATATATATATATATATATATATATATATATATATATATATATATATATATTCACAGGTGGGACACAGGGACACAACTACAATGGCGCGTAACTAAAATGGCACGTAACGACTTACGCGCGCGGGGGTCTTGGGGGGGGGGGGGGGATGGGTGCGCGAAGCGCCCCCACCAACTAGGTAGCCCCCAACAGCTAGTATATATATATATATATATATATATACATATATATATATATATATATATATATATATATATATATATATATATATATATATATATATATATATATATATATATATACTAGCTGTTGGGGTGGCGCTTTGCGCCACCCCAGCACCTAGTTGGTGGGGAGCTTCGCAACCCCCCCCCAAGCCCACCCGCGCGCGTAAGTCGTTACGCGCCATATTAGTTACGCGCCATTGTAGTTGTGTCCCTGTGTCCCACCTGTGAATAGAGATAGATATAAATATATGTTTTTAACTACGTAAAACATGCGAATATACAACATTCTTCGCAGTCCCATTGTCTGTGGATATAAATAGATTGTCAGATTTACTGACTCTTGAACATGCAACATATAATTGTCCATGGGAAAAACAATCCGTATTCAGATCTATACCTCATTATTCTAATGATGTGTCCCTGTGTCCCGGTCGTCATTTATATTCCCTGTGTCCCGGTTCCCTGTGTCCCGGTCGTGATTTGTGTCCGGGTGTCCCAGTCTGTAATTTCTCTTTGAGGTTCCCGGTCGTCACTTATATTCCCTCTGTCTCGGTCGTCATTTGTGTCCCGGTCTGTAATTTCTCTTTGAGTGTTTTTTCTTTTTAGTTTTTTTTTTGGTTTTTTACCTTTTTTCTTTTTTCAGTTTTCTTTTTCTTCTTTATTTTTCAGCGTCACTATGAAGTACATATCGACGAACCTTTGTTTTTTTAACTTAAATCTGGTAGGCACTGATGACCTTATCCAAGTCAAAATCCCAGCCCAATCATCATCGCTATCATTTTCAGTTTTGATATGTTTTGACTCTCGCTGTCCAGGTGGATTTTCATCTAACTGCGCGGTTTTGCGTTCTTTAGCCGCAAGCCTGTTTTCTTGCTGTTCTTGTGATTCCCCGGCACGCTTTCTTTTCTTACTTTCTCTTTTCTTTACCTTTTTTCTTTTTTCAGTTTTCTTTTTCTTCTTTATTTTTCAGCGTCACTATGAAGTACATATCGACGAACCTTTGTTTTTTTAACTTAAATCTGGTAGGCACTGATGACCTTATCCAAGTCAAAATCCCAAACCCAATCATCATCGCTATCATTTTCAGTTTTGATATGTTTTGACTCTCGCTTTCCAGGTGGATTTTCATCTAACTGCGCGGTTTTGCGTTCTTTAGCCGCAAGCCTGTTTTCTTGCTGTTCTTGTGATTCCTCGGCACGCTCTCTTTTCTTACTTTCTCTATCAGCTGCAAGCCTGTTTTCTTGCTGTTCTTGTGATTCCTCGGCACGCTTTCTTTTCTTACTTTCTCTATCAGCAGCAAGTTTTTTGGCATAGACTCTTTGAGCAGCTTCCTCGGCTGTAGCCATTGTAGGTTCTTCAGTCATTTTACATATATATATATATATATATATATATATATATATATATATATATATATATATATATATATATATATATATATATATATATATATATATATATATATATATACATATATATATATATATATATATATATATATATATATATATATATATATATATATATATATATATATATATATATATATATATAAGTTTTTAACTACTTAAAACTTGCGAATATACAACATTCTTCGCTGTCCCATTGTCTGTGCATATAAATAGATTGTCAGGTTAACCGATTCTTGAACATACAACATATAAGAGTCCATGGGAAAAACAATATGTATTCAGATCTATACCGCATTTTTCTAATGATTACCCTTGAGCTTTGTTGATGGTGATTGCTAATCGAATATTCCCTGTGTCCCCATCGTCATTTATATATCTCCTCTGTCCCCCCCCCGGTGTCCCCGTTGTAGTTGTGTTCCTGTGTCTCGGTCATCGTTTATATTCCCTGTGTCCCAGTGTCCCGTTAGTCATTTGTGTCCCTGTGTCCCGGTATGTAATTTCTCTTTGAGTGTCCCGGTCGTCATTTATATTCCCTGTGTCCCGGTCTTCATATGTGTCCCGGTCTGTAATTTCTCTTTGAGTGTCCCGGTCGTCATTTATATTCCCTGTTTCCCGGTCGTCATTTGTGTCCCAGTGTCCCGTTCTGTAACGTCATAAAGTCTTCAATGGCTCTGGTGGTGCAGGCAGTTGAGGAAGTTTAACTTTTCCTGAGGCACAACACATTCCCATTGTTTCACCATTAAATTTCAAGGCCTTGCAATAGGGATAAATTTTAGACATAGTCCCGATTTGAACACATCTACTGAAGCTATAATCATCAACTGGGCCGTACCTGAATGCCAGGCGATAATTTTCACGTTGCTCTTGTGATTGCTAGGCACGCTTTCTTTTTGCGTTATCTCTTTGAGCCGCAAGCCTGTTTTCACGTTGTTCTTGTGATTCCTTGGCATGATTTGTTTCGGTAATTTCTCTTTGATCCGCAAAACTGTTTACACGTTGCTCTTGTGATTCCTTGGCACGCTTTCTTTTGGTAATTTCTCTTTGAGCCACAAGCCTTTTTTCACGTTGTTCTTGTGATTCCTCGGCACGATTTTTTTGGGTAATTTCTCTTTGAGCTGCAAGCCTGTTTTCATGTTGTTCTTGTGATTCCTCGGCACGTTTTCTTTTGTTACTTTCCGTTTAGCAGCAAGCCTTTTGGCATTATGACTTTGAGCCGCTTCCTTAGCTGTTTATTCTGCCATTGTAGGATTTATACTAAAATTTCTCTTTGAATTAACTCTTTGAGCAGCTTCCTCGGTTGTTTCTTCTGCCAGTGTAGGATTTATAATGGAATTTTTCTTTGAATCACCCCCTTATATACTTATAATGACGCCATATACAAAGCCTTATATACTTATAATGACGGCATACGCGTACAAACACACAAACATACAACTTATTTTTACATATATAGACTAGCTGGGACTAGGCGGCCTTGCCGCCTGGCCCCATCTATTGGCAAGCGGCATGCTTCTATATATAGATTCACACATGTAAATACAACGGAATATGTGTTATTTTTTAACTGCGTAAAACTTGTGGATATACAACATTCTTCGCTGTTCCATTGTCTCTGTATATAAATAGATTTTTCGGTTCACTGACTCTTGAGCGTGCAACATATAATTGTCCATGGGAAAAACAATCCGTATTAATATCTATACCAATTTTTCTAATGATTGCCCTTGATCTTTGTTGATGGTGGTTGCAAATGCTAATCGAATTGGGAATTACAATCTTTTAAATTGAAAAGGCAGATCCATTGGAATCATGGGAATGCGAGGAATAAGAACAGCCTCATCCCTGGAAAGCCCTGTCAAGATTGTTGCCTCTATTACGCTTTCCATTGTTTATTTTTCACGGCAAATTGCATAACTTATTTACTTTCAAGTCTGATTTAGTGTTGCTCTCGTGGTTCCTCGACACACCTTCGGTTTTTACTATATATATATATCAGCCCCAAGCCTGGTTTTGCGTTGCTCTGGTAGTTCTTCGACACGCCTTATTTTTATTTCTCTTTCAGCATCAAGTCTGGTTTCGCGTTGTTCTCGTAGTTCCTCGAAACGCCTTCGTTTTTTACTATATCTATCAGCTGTAAGACTGGTTTCGCGTTACTCTGGTAGTTCCTCGATACACCTTCTTTTTTTACTTTCTCTTCCAGCATCAAGTCTGGTTTTGCGTTGCTCTTGTAGTTCCTCTACACACCTTCTTTTTTACTTTCTCTGTCAACTGCAAGTCTGGTTTCGCGTTGCTCTCTTGGTTCTTCGACACGCTTTTGTTGACGTAAATTGAACATTCCTAATCTGGTCCATTGTATTTGAGCCGGAAGCCTGGTTTTGCGTTGTTCCAGTGTTTCGTCCTGGTGCTCAATTTTTGGTAATATTCTAGGATAATTTCTTTTTTCTATTAATTGACAATTTGACAAATTTTCTTTGAGCAGCAAGCATTCTAAACTTCAACAATTTCTACTAAACTTCAAACTTTCGGTTTTCTTTTTTAAGGTTTTCGAATTGCTTTAATCCATTGTCAAAACATACTGAAATACAATATTTGTGCAATTACCAGTTTTTTACATTTTAAACAATTTAATAAAATCTAAAAAGAGACTCAATTTTTGAATACTTATTATTCAAAAAAAAGTTTTATTGAATACTTGATTAAGATAGAGTGGTAGAGAATATGAAAAAGAACTTCAACCTTTTTCTTAGTTTTTTTTAAATGATTGCCATTGAGCTTAGTCTTTTCTTTTTTTCCTTTTTATATTTTCAGTTTTTCTTTTTATTTTTTTTGTTTTTATTGTTTTTTGTTTTTTCTTCTTTTTACATTTTTTCTTTTTTTAGTATTTTCTTTTTTTTCTTTCTTTAGTTTTTCTCTTTTTTTCTTTTTTAATTTTTTTTTAGTTTTTTCGTTTTCTTATTTTTTATTTTATTATTTTTTAATTTTTCTTTTTTAGTTTTTTTCTTTTTTCTTTTTTAGTTTTTTTCTTTTTCTTTAATTTTTTATTTTTATTTTATTTTTTCTTCTTTTTTTATTTTTTTTCTTCTTTATTTTTTATTTTTTCTCCTTTTTTAGATATTATTTCCTTAGTTTTTCCCTTTTTTAGTTTTTCCTTTTTTAGTTTTTCTCTTTTTTAGCTTTTTTAGTTTTTTAGTTTTTTTATTTTTTCATTTTTAGTTTTTTGCTTTTTTTAGTTTTTTTAGTTTTTTTTCTTTTTTTTAGTTTTCTTTTTCTTCTTTATTTTTCAATTTTTCCTTTTTTTTATAGAAGATAGTGTAACAGACGGACAGACACTATATTTTTATATATATAGATAGATTTTTTTTTCCTTTTTTTATTGTAAATAGTGTAACAGACAGACAGACAGTAGTACATTTTTATATATATAGAAGACATTTTTATACATATAGATAGTGTAACAGATGGACAGACGGACAGACACTATATTTTATATATATAGAAGATAGATAAATATACTGGATCGCTTTCTACCACTGCAACCTTTTCCAGTTAGTACAGGCTAGAGTTTGTTCTTTATTATAATCAATTATTTAAAGAACCTAGGAGGGCCAGGAAAAAACCCTAAGTTCCTATCAATTAAGATGCAAGAGTAGGTGTTACAGTATAGTTTTATTTGGTTGTCAATTATGTAAAAAAAAATATGAATTTAAGGAAAAAGCCTAAGGAACCCCCCACCCAAGTAGGGCATATTCCAAATTTATCATAGCTAAACACCTATTTGTCAAGATGGCGTTATCTCGCGTGACTTGCTTTCGTTCCGGGGGACCTTTGTAATCCACAAAATGAGGTTTTGAAGGTCAACAACACACGAGTCGTTAGATCTTTCGATTCACTTCCCTCAGTATTATTTGTGTATTGGAAAATATAAATGGAAAATATATTGGAAAAATAAAACCCTGTATCATAGAAGTTAAAATATTTCAAGAAGACTTCTGCACGATAGCGTTGTAGTAGCACTGACTGCTGACAAGGAGAAATTCTTGAATTATGAAACAAGTACTAATGTTAGCACTAATAGATATGTATGCGTGCATTGTTATGACATTAAGGATGGAGTACCGAGAAAATCCAAGCGTTAAAGTAATAAATAAACGAGAGAACATCACCAAAGAAGTTTGAAAGAGAACACGAACATAAAACTTTTAGTTGATGACGAAGGCCACCTTCTTACTTTTGCTGCTGATAACACGTTACCACATCAAAAAAATTTTCGCCATCCTCCTAGTATTGAAATTCAGCGAAAGGTAAAAAGACGACAGGTGTACCCCTACAACATTATCATGCAATATTTCCTGTCTGGTTGCTGGAACTACAATCTATGTAAAAAATATAGTGATAATAGACAGAGAAATCACTGGTAAAATAGAAATAGCATACTGTCACTAGCTGACAGTATAAGCAAGGAAATTAAAGATGAATTGATGAAAAACAAACCCCTTGCAAACATTTGAAGCGCCAATGATAGTTTACCCACAGATACATTCGTTGAACCATGAATCACTATTAGAAAAAAAAAATGTTTCAAAAAATATTTTTCTCGTTAGATATTATTGTTGGTTACCACCTCTATATCTACAAGTGCTAATAGGTGACCAGCTTGATCGGGACCAAGTCCATAGGCTAGAATCTTCACTCCTTGTTAGTCTATAAGAAACAGTGTGAGTGTTAGGACTAAAAATGAATAAAGTTGACAGACAGAAAGTTATAGGAAATTTTGTAACTTGGAAATATTGTTAGTTTAAATGAGTATTTTCAAAGATTTTTGGAACAGAAGATCTTCACCCAGGGAATGATTGACTATATAATGAAAATGATTCTCCAGCTTTGGAATATTGTCTGAGACTTATTTTTCATGGTCCCAAAGCATTTGGCAATTCATTGATATACTAATCGAAACAGAAAAAAATGGTATTGCACTTTTGTTTGAAGATTACCCAGAGTCTCAGTTACTCCTCCCATTTATTTAGTGAGCCAATAATTGATCACCATAAGCAACTAGTAATAGCAAAGGAGAATCATTTTATCGATCGTAAATCAGTTTTCTTTAAAGTGAGACAGTTAACACTGAAAACTGTTTAACATGTGTCCATTATGCTTGTATACATCGAGCAGTTGGTTATCCTGTGAGAATTTTAAAATTCTTGAAGACTATGACAAAAATGTAGATCATACATGTAAATTTCATAGAGAATATGCTCTGCAAATTAAAGACTATAATTCCTGTTTTAAAGATGTTTGTGGGTCTCACTCTAGATTTTCATATGCTCTAATTGTCGTAATAATAAATGTGATCGAAGGGAAAATACTTACCCAGGCAAGATTGTAAAAAACTCTAAAAGTGATTTCAGCATATTCTTATGAGATTTGTATAATCGTTGTTTTAAATTGCTTTGGGAGAAAGAACCTGATATACGCTTCAACTTCTGGAATAATATGAGACTCTGGTTTTTCCAACATCACTGTGAAGATACTGGCTACTATGATTATAAATGTATTGACTTTTATTTGGCTGTTACACAAAATGATACATCGTATGAGAATATCGTGTGTCACATTACTTCAAATAAGCAAATTGAAACATGTAAATTTTACAATATGAATCAAAATAGTATTTTTGATTTTATAAGGAGATATAAATAAAATAAATTTTCATTATATTTAATTATATTGAATGTTTGACCCTGATTTTGCATGCCACAATGAGTACAAGCCTAACTCTGATGAACTGCCGCTACTTATCATTGCCGATGGTTACCTATACGTGAAAGAAGAAATCTAAAGAATGAAGGCTCTTTTGTCCATTCTTTTTACATACTTTTAAGTCTTATTAATAAACAAAGTCACAATTATTTTTAAGCACTTCACTCCTAGGGCTCTGAAATTTATTTTATTCTAGAAGAAAATAGTCTTTTCAACTAGAAAGTCGTTCAATCGAGGGTTCTCTACGTAAATGATGAAAACTTCACCGTAAGTATATCCATGTCGTCGAAAAATAATATATAATAGCGCATGAAAACCAGAGCTTTTGGTCGATAAATCTTGTACTCATCCGATTTTGAATAATAGATTTTCCACAAAAGTTTCAAGAAAGCTTCTGATATGAGGCATGTAGAATGCAGATGGTTTACCAAGAGGGTTGAAAAATTTGATATTCATCGTTGTTTGAAATATGCATAGCCAATGCCCCATCTTTACAGTTGATGTGCAATTATTATCAATGATAAGGCTATTATTAACCATTTAAATATGGTTGAGAAAACCCAAGGATTTACAATAGAATTGGCATCTGGACATGTAAGGATCAAAATTTAACACATTTGATTATTTGATTTGTTTTCATGGTATCAAGTCGAATGGAACACTGCCATTAGGGATAATTTCCCAATAGTTTTCAAATTGATTTAGCGATATTAATGCTATATTCTCCTCCAACGGTTCAGCAAAGGGAAACTCTAAACGTACAGTGCGTGTTCAGACAATAATCATATCTTGAGTACTAGACAAATCCAGCACAATCACACCATGAGTTTTTGCAAACACTGCATCTGCTATACCAATTTCAAATAGTTGTGAATCTCGATCCAGAGGCTCCATTGTCAACTCATATATGGTCCTGTAGGATCTATAAAGGTTAAATTGTAAAGTAGAATTCCATCTATTTAACATACAAGAGATGAAAGTCCGAATATTTCAAAATTTTGCGGGGAATTTGTCCATGATCCAATTGCACTCGTACTTTTTATAAAGGCCAAAGCAAGTTTTGATGGAGTTTTGCCATTGATAAATGCCGAATTGGTGTAGGTACGTGAACAAGTAGCAATATGTCGTTGATTCGAGATTATAAGCCGAAAGAGCAGTTTAATATAATTTCCACTAGCCTTTAATTTTCTAATTTCCACAGTAACATGATTGTTCTTAATAGTACTAATATTTTTCTTACTAATAGTTTTCTGTTATTACTAATAAGTTTTGATAGTAATAGCAAGTTTTTTCGTAGTAGGAACAAGTTTCTTCTTAACAATAATAAGCTTTTTTTAAATATTAAAAAAAAAAAATAACAAGTATTGTCCCAATAGTAACTTGTTTTAACCTAATAGTAATATGTTCCTTCTTAATAGCAACACGTTTTTACGTAATAATAACAAGTCTATTCTTAATAGTAATGAGTTTTTATTCGACAGTAACAAGGTGTTTCTTAAAACTAGCAATTTCCTTAGCATTAATAAACTGTTTCTTGATAGTAACAGGTTTTATCAATGCTTTCAAATTTCTTCATAACTCTAACTAGTTTGTATTCAGCTACAAAACGCTTTTTCTTAATAGTAAAAAGTTTTTTGTTTGTTAACAATTTTTTGACGAGCTTTGAGCAATTAATATCGTTATATATCAAATATTTATTTTAATTTTATTAGTTCTTTTCAAGACTGTTCAAGACAAATATAGCTGCACTAAAAACAAGAGTTTGGATACTGCCCCCTTCCCTAACTGTAAAAGTCTTAAGCCTACTACGTTATTGATCTTTCCCTGAAGACGAATTACATCACAAATATTTTCTTTTCCAGTTATTGCAGCACTGAAAATGAAAATAAAATGACTGTGAAAAAAAAATTTGAACTAAGTATCTTTCAACAATGAATAGCATTATGTATCACACATTCAGTTACATTTTATTTGTACTTTGCAAGACTGCTGAAGACACGTATAGTTTCCAGTAGAGCGCTAATGACGCAACGGGTATTATAGTAGGAGAAAAATAAGTTTTGACCAGGAAAAAATTGGTACAGAAATGGTTTCTTCACCATCCGGACCGGAAAAAAATGCTTAACAACATATCAAAAATCTAAATCTCTAGCTCGATGCGAAATTGTTTTTTTTAATGTTTTTTTATTTATTTTCTCAAAAACCGGGAAAAAAATTAAAAACGTAAACTATAATGTTTTACACATCTTTTTAGATCAGCTTTTGGCTCTGAATTCATTTCTGATACTCATTTCGTTACCTGACCAAAAGAAAAATATTTATCAGCAAAAAAAAAAAAATGGGGAAAAAAACTGTGTCTTTGGGGAAAAAAACTCTTACCAGCGTTGTAGTCTATTTGGCTATGTAAACGAAAGGCTTAGAAAAAAAAAAGACTAAACAACAATAAACAGGAATGACGAAACACCTCAGCGCCAAACACCATGAGACAAGGTAGGTTCTAAATTAATGTGTTCAGAGAAAAACTTTTATCTTATTTTTCAAATATATAAAAATTGCACATCATCAAAATATAGGAACTAGATTTTTCATCATCACAGTTAACTGTTATTCTTCTTCACTAAATTCTTCTTCTTGAAACTTCGAATTGTTGCACGAGCTTCCCTTACAGGTACGGCAGGCTACAGTACACTCAAGTCCGTTTTTCTTACAGGTACACTTTTCACTATCACAGCCGTCAATACGACACGAGCATTTGATAATTTTCAGCAGCTGAGACGGAGCGGCAGGGAGATCTGTATTTATTGGCGCAAAACTTCGTTATCCTGCAGTTTCCATCCCAGGCGTAAAGGGTCTACTGGGTTCTCGAGCCAGATTTGAACTTGGCAGTAGACACGTAGCGAGTGGTACTTCGCTGCTGCCTGAGTCGGTGGCAGTTCTTGTGGATACACGAAAGTGGTGGCAGTGCTCACTTTTCTGTGAAAGATTAGCTTTCTGGCAGTGTCCAGGTTCGAAACATCAGGGCAACCGTACAGGATCAACAATGCTCGCTCTCCTGCTGCCACAATATCGTCAAGCGATGCAAGCTTGTCGCCAAATATAGCAGCGCTGTCCCTGAAACTTTTGTTGGAAAGTAGCAGCTGAACGGCTTTGTCCTTTCCTATTCCGTAAAGGTGAGATGTTGTGTCACAACCCAGCACGGCATAACAGAACGGTATCAGATTGCTGACATCTGTTCCTAGCTTCTGCTTCATCTCACTAATATCCCAAGCTGAACTAGTACCGCCAAACTTAGCTTCAGGTGAGAAAATATAAACGCCCGGAACGCGAATCTGATTGACTGATCAGAAGAACCAAGATGTCAGTATCATCAGCAGCCACGATTGTGTCTGTAAGACTAGCAGCTTCTACGGCTTTTTCTACAATTAGAACGTCGGCGTCTCCTTCCGAGTGGAAAATTCGGAAACCAACGGCTTACAAATGGTTGCCGAGCAGCTTCAGGAAACGTCCTTTGTTTGTATTACATGAAAGAAACTCTTCTTTCTTCATGCAGAGGGTCATCTCTTCGGTGAGAAAGACTTGGCGGCCAACCATCCTTGCTCGACGTAAATGGGTAGCATCTTTGATTGCTGGACCACCTTCATATCCGTCAAACACAACGATCGCACTAGGGTACATTGCTTGTACGTAATGGACGTATGAAGCAAAGATGACCTTGAAGGTTGACCCTACCTTCCATGGAACTCGATGTAGAAGAGAACCACCATCCAAGACGATGTTACACGCAAAAGCAGGTCTTGAGGGTGACTGAGTCTCAATCCCGCAAGCCAGAAGGATCGCTTTTGCAAGCTCTGGCTTATTTGCTTTTCTCATAAGGCCATCGCTTTCGAAAAGAGAAGGAGGAATCGTACAAAGTTCGTACTTGAAGTATTTTTCTCGGAGGTCAGTTCGTCTCTTCTCGGAGGTTTCCATCCAGTACGTTAGCGAAGACAGTAGACATGTCTAGAGACGTCAACGTCGCTTGCTCTTCTTCGAGGAGATGAGCATATATGGCCGAGATCACGAGAATGTGAGCTCGAACAGCTCTAGAAATCGCTTTTCCAGAAAGAATGTGCGGCACTGCACCAGTCGCGTATACCAATTCCAGAACCTCTTTCAGACCAGAACCTTCCATGAGGTGTCCTATGCATCCGACGAAACTCATCATCAAATGAAAACCGCCTAACTTGAGAACAATACTACTCAGCTCATTCGTCGTGTCGGACTTGAGGATCTTCATAGACTTCCACCAGAGCGGCTGGTCAAATGTGAGAACGGGTGTGAATCCGTAGGTTCTGCCTTGCGAAGCTACAAAGCGCAAGGTTGAGTAAAGGCAGGATTCGTTGCTAGACGGGAGGTCAATCATGGGCAAAAACAAGACGCTTGCCTTGCTGCGAAGGTTTCCCGTTTCATGATGTATTTGGTTAGAGAAAACTGACTGCATGAATCCATTCCAGCTCGTCCTTGGGACATTCAGGAACCCGGTAGCTAACCAGAGCTGATCGAGTGAGGCATACGGGTCGTTGACATTTTTGCCAGGGATCTTCTCATATTGCACCTTTGAAACCACTGTCTCACTTAAGCGGTAAGGGTAGATGGGAATTTTTCCTTTTTGGGCTACTTCATCTAATGAAACTTCAACTCTCGGAATGGGCGATCGGCTGTTAATGAGAGGAGGCGTGACTGTTGCTAGCAGAGCCATCCCATGGAAAGTGTTTCTTCCGTCCATCGTGCAAACATCGTGATCTGCATTATCAGCTACATGCTGCACAGCATGTGCGGAGGTAACTCCTGCAAGGCTAGATTCATCATGGACTGATGCACAGCGTTTAAATTTCTGGACTTCAGCATAGGAGGAGCAGAATCCATGGCTTTGTAAAGTGTCAATAAGAAATCTGGACTTGAAATGGTGATCCAGTTGCACTGCTAAGCCTAGTTGCAGTGGACAAATGAGGGCACGCGGGTGAGCTGCTTGAACGATGGAATTGCCAATGGCAAGCACTTTGAAGGAAATATCGGTTCCAACGAATATTTCATCTAAGAACACCATTAGGCTATCAGGTAGAGAGCCTTCCAGCTGTTCTCCAGAAGAAATCTGCTTTGCGGTCATATATGATTCCTTCTGTGCTGGCAGTCCTTTGATATCACTTTTGATAATCTTTGCTGCTGCTCTAATAAGCTTGATTTTCTCACTCTCTTCGTTATCGGTTTTGTCCAAGTAATAAAAATTCTGGAGTATCGCTGATGCTTTTTCTTTGAATGTCACCACGTCAGCCTTACCGTCAATAGTTGCAAATACTAGCTGGTCACTGAAATATTCCAGAAGCTTGCTCTTCAAGTACTTGTTACAGTACGGTTCAAGGTCTGTCCCATTCAAAAGCTCTCCCATTTTAACAACAAGTTCACTGACTGTATACTGTTCTTCGTCATTTTCTTCGAAAAAAGTAGCCAGCTTCAAAAACGCCTGATATCTTTCATCGTGACCTGGCCTCCCCCTTTTTGGACGTTTTTTATCTGGCTCAGTATCTTCGAGTATTCCAAAAAGTTCTTGCGTCGCAAATCTGACTGGAAGGCTCTTATTTAATCGAAACATAGAAGAACAGGCTGCGTGATAAATGGCGTCAACTGCGTGCAGGTCTGACACTGCACATATTCGGCGGAAAACGTTATTTGACCAATCATCATCACGGCTTTTGCACACTGCCTTTATACTCTCTTCAAAGTCTTTAGTCCGAACCTTGTACCACTCGTGTCCTTTTCTGTGGGTAGTGTGGAGATTTATCCTTGTAATGCAGAAAAAGCAACACTCTTGGAAGTTGAAACTTGGAGTCCGTGATCGGAGTACCACTTTTTCTGCTTCCGTCTTTTCTTGCAAGGTTCGTCGTCTCTCATTCTCAATTTTCGACAGGTATATTTTGTTTGTGAAAGTCTTTCTGCAAGCAACACGGACTTGGTTCCCTGCCTCGACAGAGATGCTGGTACCTCTCGTTTTGCTAGCTTCATTGATCGCCGTAGCTCCTTTTTCTGCCAGTACCGACGATTCTGAGGTGTCTATTGAACGTTCACAAAGGGGACATAAAACTGCGGTCTCAGCCATCTAAAAAAGAGAACTGGGAATAAGTGAGCTGTCGGTGAATGTTACAACGAAAACCCTCATTCTGAACCGAAAAATTCGTGCTCCTCTTCGAAAAATACCCCGTGATCGTGTGTCGCTTGATTTTTTTTTTTTTTTTTTTTTTTTTTTTTGCTTCATACAAAAACAAAAACAAAACATAAAAAAGAATTAAATGATTAAACGTGATGTTTCTGTCTAATAAAAGAGCACAAAAACAATCGTTTCTTAAAAGGGAAACCATCAATAAACTACTTTTCTTTTCACGGTTCCTCATTCTCGGATTCTGCAAATATCTAAAAAATAGGCGCAAAAGACGTGAAAAAAAGGGAATTTCGCAACGGGATGGAGATTTAGATTTTTGATATGTTGTAGAGCTCTCTTTTCTGAACACAGTGGTGCAAAAATAATTTCTGTACCAATTTTTTCCTGGTTCGACCATTTTTTTCCGTATCTTTCCCCTACTATTAGACTTTTACAGCGAAAGAAGGGTGTAAAACCCAAACTCTTCTTTATAGAGACTTTTGTTCGTTTCAAGCTGGACTTGAAAATTGAACTTGAGTTTTATTTTTGATATTCATTTATTCATTATATTAGTACCTGTCTCATGTTTTTTTTGCTATGATTGTTTATTTAACTTCTGTTTGTTTTGGGTTTCATTTATTCTTCAATAGTAATTTCTGTTTGTTTTGAGTTTGAGTTATTGAATGTTTCTATTTCGTTAACCTTAAGTTTGATATGGCCTTTACTTTTCTTTAGAAAAATTCTTTTCTGGAAAGTTTTTTTTTTTAATAAACAATGAGGAAAGGCACAATATCAGTCTTTTTTCTGCACGGAGATCATGAAGTGGTGAAATAACATTCCTTTGAAAATTGCTAAGTTTTTCAAACTTCCAAGAGAAAGATTTTGTCATAGCTCTGAGAATAATATTGCTAAGGATTTTGTGCCTCCGTAAACTTACAGAACGTGAAATTGTCTACTGAAGCACAAGATGAAGACATTTTCCCTCTTTCAAATTTTGAACCTAGTCTCAAAATTTCGACCTTTCGACCTTTCTCGAAATCTATAATTTCAATATTAACTTCTAGTGAAATTTTGTATTTGGATTTGATTTTGTGTCATATGAGGTTCGGCCTTAGAACTAACTAGGATAAGTTCAGTTATAGTCAGTTCTATAAGTTGGATGAGTAAATGATATTTATCGGTATTTTGTCATGAGTATATACTAAAAACCAAACAGTTCGTGGTAACGAACTGTAGTAAGGAGCGACCCGTCTCTATAGTAACCGAAACTCTAAAAAATGGAATTTTGATACCATATAAGTTTCATCAAGATCAGTTATACCAATCAAAAGTTACCAGCCTGAGAAAATTTGCCTCATTTTAGAAAATAGGGGGAAACACCCCCTTAAAGTCATAGAATCTTGACGAAAATCACACCATCAGATTCAGTGTAACAGAGAACCCTGTTGTAGAAGTTTCAAGCTCCTATCTACAAAAATGTGGAATTTTGTATTTTTTGCCAGAAGGCAGATCACGGATGCGTGTTTATTTGTTTGTTTGTTTTTTTATTGTTTTTTTCCCAAGGGTGATCGTATCGACCCAGTTGTCCTAGAATATTGCGAGAAGGCTCATTCTAACGGAAATGAAAAGTTCTACTGCCCTTTTTAAGTGACCCAAGAAATTAGAGGGCACCTAGGCCCCCTCCCACGCTAATTATTTTCCCAAAGTCAACAGATCAAAATTTTGAGATAGCCATTTTATTCAACGTAGTTGAAACACCTTATAAATATGTCTTTTGGGACGACTTACTCCCCCGCGATCCCCATGGGAGGGGCTACAAGTTACAAACTTTGACCAGTGCTTACATATAGTAATGGCTATTGGGAAGTGCACATATGTTTTCAGGGGGATTTTTTGGTTGGGGGAGGGGTTGAGAAGAGGAGGATATGTTGGGGGAACTTTCCATCGAGTAATTTGTCATGGGGAAGAAAATTTCCATGAAGGGAACGCGGGATTGTCTAGCATTATTGAAACAAAAACAATGAAAAAATAAATATGAAAAGGTTTTTTCAACTGGAAGTAAGGAGCAGCATTAAAACTTAAAACAAACAGAAATTATTATGTATAATAATAATAATAATAAGGAGGAGGGGCTCACCTCCTCCTAATACCTCGCTCTTTACGCTAAAGTACTTTTAGTAATTTCAACTATTTATTCTACGTCTTTTGTGATTCAGGGGTGATTCTTAATGAATTGGGACAAAATTTAAGCTTTAGTGCAAAGAGCGAGGTACTGACGAGGGGGTGAACCCCTCATATATGTAATAAAACATGAGAATACAAAATTTCTTTACGTAAGCTAATTTATAAGTTATGTATATCTTTTGCTAATAAAAACATTCGTAAAAAATGTGAAGTTCTAGTTGCCTTTTAAAATAACCAAAAAATCGGAGGGCAACTAGGCTTCCTCCCCCGCTCCTTTTTTTCTTAAAATCATTCGATCAAATCTATGAGAAAGCCATTTAGCCAAGAAATAAATATGCAAATTTCGTTTTAATTATTCCTCTGCGGAGAGCCAAAGTCAAAACATGCATTGATTCAAAAACGTTCAGAAATTGAATTAAAAAAAACAAGTTTTTTAACTGAAAGTAAGGAGTGACATTAAAACTTAAAACGAACAGAAATTATTTCGTATATGAAAGGGGCTGCTTCCTCATCAACGCCCCGCTCTTTACGCTAAAGTTTTTTATTGTTATTAAAAATAAGAGTTGAGAGAAAGAGTCAAACTTTAGCGTAAAGAGCGGGGCGTTGATGAGGAAGCAGCCCCTTTCATATACGAAATAATTTCTGTCCGTTTTAAGTTTTAATGTCGCTCCTTACTTTCAGTTAAAAAAATTGTTTTTTTTTTTTTTATTTAATCGCTGAAAGATCTCAACCAAACCTAATGCGATGAAGGGATTACTGAACAAATTATAAGTTTTGGGTGTCTGGAACTAATTCAACCTCTTCAGGGAAGGGGGATCCATAGGTTTGTATCCCCACAAGTTCATGAGATCTTAACCAAAATTTGATAGGAAGTAATGGAAAGTAACTTATTTTTACCTTTCATGTATGCTGATAGATTCCATCCCCAGTCGGGAAGTTCCTAAAACCTAATTAAATAACTGACCAGCTTTAACCAACAAAACATAATTAATACCTATGTCAATAAACCAATTTTGGTGTTTACTTGCATTTAAATGTAGGCGAAACACGGGTTGGTTTACAGGACAAGAGCAGCCCCCAGAAGGTCAAAAGTTGCCCTAGTTACAGGAATAGAAAGAAGAAAAAACTAATGGAATTGTCCAGGTTTCCTTGATATTTCCCCAAACATTAAGTCTGTATCCATCCCAGGTTAAATGAATCATTCTGATACGGAATTCTTGCGCATTTCAGTTACTTCTCAGGCTCCATTAGGATGGGTGGGGGAATTACATTGAAAGTGTAAAGCCAACAGGAGGCTGTGAAATTAGTAGAAATATTTTGAAAAATTACACTGAATTACTGAATAAAATGATTTTATTTCTAGAATACAACAAATTTAGAACTATGTTTAATGATTTTTTTTTAGCTGAAATAGTCAGATTTTTGTCTCCTTGGTCACTGTTGGTTACAAGATAGAGAATCTAAAATAAAAAAATATTGCTGGAAAAAACAACTGTGTTCTCTTTTATGTCAATTTTTCTGCCTTCGAAAATTTGTCAGTGAGACATTCCTATTTAAGCATTTCACTACAAAAAAACTACATTTTAACTATGTTATACTTGGAGGTTAAAAGAAATACTTTGCTACATTCAAAGTAAACTTAAGCTAATTTCAAAACCTATTTTCCTTATTTGTAAATCATTTCCTGCTGAGAAAGAAACTTTTACTTTCAACTCCGCTTCACCAAGAGTGTGAAGCATTCTATCAGCATCTCATATAAAGGATTAACCCTGTCTCAAGTGCCAAGTGAAGACAAGGCCAAAAGTGACTTTCTACTGGGCTAAAAGATCTAAAAGATATGTTTTACTCGCCAGGAAGAAGCACTCTACCATAACTGAGGAAGCTGGTTGCACATCAATGATCTCTTCGGAAATGTGAGAGATCTCGAAGAGGGATTTTAGGAGCCTATTCAAGTATGGAAAAAGTACTTTTTAGAAATATGATAGAAATACTAGCATTTGTGTAAGATCATTTTTCATTTCGTTTTTTCATTGTCCTTGAACTCTTTAATGCCCTCTGTAAGTCTATTTTCTCGCGTGTATAAAAAAAAATTCTGATAAAAATATAAGGATAAGTAGATTTCCTAGATTAGAATAAAATTTCAAAGTAGGTCATCTGTTTTATTTTATCTGCATTTTGCTAGGCTATTACTTGTAGGCTATTGGAGTAATTCTTAGATAAGGAGCTAGGCACCGCTGCTAAATTAAGCTTCACATGTAAATAAGCAGTCTGACAAATCTATGCGTAACAACGTTTGGAAAAAGTCACAACGTTAAAAATAGTCTGTATTTCTGAAAAAAAAAATGTGTTAGTAAGATTGTCGAGTATGTTACTTGAAAAATGAGGAAAAACGAAACCCACTCCCCTCTATCCGATAATATGTATATATAAATGTTTTTTGGAACTCCATAAGTTTTACACTGCTTGACTGGCTTCAGTAAGAATATTACTCCACCTATTTTAGGTTTAAGATCGGTTTGAAAGGAAGACACCAGGCCCCCTGTTCTATTAATTTCTGTTTTTATTCAAGTTTGAGCTGGTCTTTGATTGCAAGATTGTATGAATTGAAATTCTACTTTTTGAAACTTACTTTTGAATGTTTATTCAGCTATAAAATGTTTAAAAATTTGAAACTAGGATATAACATGAATAAGTTGTAGATGAAAATATTGCTGCACTAAAATAAAACTATCTTATAAAAACATTTAATGGTATATAATTGCGAAATTAAATAAAATCAAGCATACGAAATAGCCCACTCTTTGCTTTTAATAGACATTAAATACTTAAAATGAAGGTTCTTTGAATAAAAATAAAGAATGACATCTAAATTCAAAATAGAGACCATCCTGTAGATGAGAAAGCCTGCACCCTCAATAGGCATCCCCACTCTTTACGCTAGTGTTCTTCACTCGAGGCATGTTCTTCAGTTCTTCGGTTCAGAGGCAGTTCGGTTCATTCAGTTTGGAGGCGTGTTCAGTTCTTCAGTTCTTCACTCGAGGCATGTTTTAGTGCAAGAAATAGTTAATGTACAATTGCAAGTGTTTTGCTTACTAATTGCCTTTCAAATCCTATAAACTTAAACTTTTATTGTTTATTGCAAATGTACATTAATAAGCCCTTCAAGTCTTGAAGCATTGCATACTTTCTTGAAGCTTTGGGGAAAATGACAGACAAATCACGCTTAATATACATTTTATTTTCCGTTTGTTTTAATGTTTAAATGTTGTATTTTACTTTTGTTTAAAAGAATTATTTTAACATATTTAACTATTATTCCTTTTGATACTATATACAGGGCTATCCCAAGTATTAGAAGGGATACCGTCTTCTCGGTACCCACTGTTTATATTAAATTTTTTTTGCCAATGCTTCAAGAGAAAAGACTTATTTCGAGATCAAATTTAGATCAAACAGTTCGTGGTAACGAACTGTAGTAAGGAGCGACCCGGCTCAATAGTAAACGAAACTCTAAAAACCGGAATTTTGATGCTAAAATATACATCAAAAGAATCAGATTTTCATGTTGATTTTAAATATATAAGTTTCATCAAATTTAGTCTTTGTCATCAAAAGTTACGAGCCTGAAAAAATTTGCCTTATTTTAGAAAATAGGGGAAAACACCCCCTAAAAGTCACATAATCTTAACGAAAATCACACCATCGCATTCGGCGTATCAGAGAACCCTATAGCAAAATTTTCAAGCTCCTATCTACAAAAATGTGGAATTTCGTATTTTTTGCCAGAAGACAAATCACGGGTGCGTGTTTATTTGTTTGTTTTTTGTTGTTTTTTTTTTCCCCAGGGGTCATCGTATCGACCAAGTGGTCCTAGAATGTCGCAAGAGGGCTCATTCTAACGGAAATGAAAAGCTCTAGTGCCCTTTTGAAGTGACCGAAAAAACTGGAGGGCACCTACGCCCCCTCCCACGCTCATATTTTCTCCAAAGTCAACAGATCAAAACTTTGAGATAGCCATTTTGTTCCGCATAGTCAAAACCCATAATAACTATGTCTTTGGGAATGACTTACTCCCCCACAGTCCTTTGGGGAGGGGCTGCAAGTTACAAACTTCGACCAGTGTCTACATATAATAATGGTTATTGGCAAGTGTACAGTCGTTTTCAGGGGATTTTTTTTTTGGTTTTGGGGGTGGGGTTGAGGCGAGGGGGCTATGTGGGAGGATCTTTACTTGGATAAATATGTCATGAGGGAACAGAAATTCAATGAAAAGGGTGCAGAATTTTCTAAAATTACTATAAAAAAAACAATGAAAAAATAAACATGGAAAAGTTTTTTCAATTGAAAGTAAAGAGTAGCATTGAATCTTAAAACGAACAGAGATTATTACGCATATGAGGGGTTCTAAAAATACTTTAGCATAAAGAGTGAGGCATTTAGGAGGAGATAAATATCTCGCTCTTTATGCTATAGTATTTTTAGTAATTTCAACTATTTATTCTACGGCCTTTCTGATTCAGGGGTCATTCTTAAAGAATTGGGACAAAACTTACGATTTAGTGTAAAGAACGAGGCATTAACGAGGGTACAAACCCCCTCATGTACATAATAAAAATTAAAGAATATAAAAGTTTGTTACGTAAGTTAATTCTTAAGTTAGGTATATTTTTTACTAATAACAAAATTCGTTAAAAATTAAAATTTATAGTTGCCTTTTTATGTAACCGAAAAAAATTGCATAGCAACTAGGCCTCCTTCCCCATCCCTTATTTCTCAAAATCGTCTGGTCAAAACTAAGAGAAAGCCATTTAGCCAAAAAAGAAATTAATATGCAAATTTCATTTTAATAATTTATGTGTGGAGAGCCAAAATCAAACATGCATTAATTCGAAAACGTTCAGAAATTACATAAGAAAAACTAGTTTTTTTAACTGAAAGTAAGGAGCGACATTAAAACTTAAAACGAACAGAAATTACTCCGTATATGAAATGGGTTGTCCCCTCCGCAATCCCTCGCTCTTTACGCTAAAGTTTGACTCTTTGCCACAATTCTGCTTTTTAAAACAATTAAAAGCTTTAGCGTAAAGAGCGAAGGATTGCGGAGGGGACAACCCATTTCATATACGGAGTAATTTCTGTTCGTTTTAAGTTTTAATGTCGCTCCTTACTTTCAGTTTAAAAAAACTAGTTTTTTTATGTAATTTTTTAATAAATGAATTATCTTTCCCGCAATAAATGAGGAGGTTTCAGGTCCTCAACATTTATACTGCACCCTTTGTCATGTAATCATCCAAATAAATATGTATGTTTCTCCAGTTGAAAGTAAAAGTCAAATGAGTAAGCATGAATAAAAGTCTATGTTCATCTGAATGTTCATGAAACTCAACTGAAGCACCTCCCATGAAAAGTTTGAAAATATAGGCCAAAAAATGTTTTTGAAAGGCCTTAGATACCGCCTCTTCTTACAAAAATCTGCCTACCTCCACCTAATTAGCTGGTGCAATACTACTTAGCCTTAGCGTGTTGGAAAAATGGTTGATAATGATGATTCATTTTTTATGAACTGTATGCTTGCAGAGATAAGCACCATATCTAGTCCCAGCATACGCCCTGAGACTAGAAATCTATATAAAAACCTTTCAATAGTCCTCAGAATATGCCTCTGTACATTTTTCTTGATAGCATTTGGCCAAAACTGGGGTTTTGCGGGATAAAATATCGAAAATTGATACTTCGTCGTAGCATGGTCTTTCTGACAATATGTTATGGCAAGATCATTCTTTGTTGTTTAAAACTAAAACTAGGTCTTTTTTTCATTCGAATAAAATCTCTTTTAAGTAGCTTACGATTGCTGGTTCGATGCGATGAGCCTTGAAAAGGGAAAAATAAACCCCGGCGTGACCAATCTTCTCTGGAAAAAAAATAGCATTTTTTCATAGTAGCTTTATGATTCTCATACATGTAGAATTTAATTTTACAATTTTCATCAAGAATATTATTATAAATACACCGCTTTTAGGGAATATTTACTACTTCTTCTAAAACTAGGCAGACATTGAAGAGCTCTTAACTTTGGATGGGTAATTTTAAAGTTTTACTAATTTTGAATCGCCATGAGAAATTCTAATAAGTATATTGTCATTAAAATTTCATTTTTACTACTTTCCATTACTGTTGGTACGAGTAGATCTTTAATTACAGTTGATTACCATGTTCTATTTGATTGTCTGTAGGGTAAAACTGTTTTTTTGTGCCACAAAACGGCAGAAAACGTCATTTTGCGACGACACCATTTCTTTTCCTACTTGAAATGGACACCAAACATTTCCAATTCCATTTTAGTTAGCCCTCTTAAAAAAATCTAGGACCATTACCTTAGTAGAATCCCGGTAAAAAGAAAAGAATCAACAAGACAATAGACACATATTTGTGACCATCCTGCCAGAAAAAGCCAAATTTTGTATTTTTTTTTATTTAATAGGGGCTCAAAATCCATATTTAAAATCTTTTCTCTAATCTTCAATGCTATGGATTAGTTCTCGTAAACATTATTCTATTTTTTGGCGGTGTTTTTTTCAATCCCTCCGAAATTGGGGAAATCTTTTCAGGCTCATGACTTTTATGGGCATTTTAAACTTCACGAATTTTAATTACAGAATCACCAAAGTCAATTAATTTTAGTTAAATATTGGTATCAAGATTTTATTTATTAGAATCCTGATTTCCATTAGCAAGAATAAGTCTTTAATTGCAGTTTGCTCCCACAAGCAGTTTATGACCAACAAATAAATTTTCAAATGGGATAATTTCATTTATTTAGACAGTGAAACAAAACAGGTACAAGAAATTAGATATTTTGATCATATATAACGCGACCGTCATCAGTAGAATTACAAAAATAATATAATTGAAACTAGTATATTTATACGCTCAAAAATGAGTCATTAAAAAAATAACAAATTTCCGGATTATCCACTGGATTATTTTTAGAGAAAGTTCAACAATGAAGTTCATTCAAAGTCTTGATACAAAATTTCCTTCTTTAGTCCCGCCAAAAAGCAAAACAAATTTACAATGAAGGTGGCGAAATTTTTGTGTCTTCTAATTGCAAACAAAATTTTGAGTTTCAAGCAGTGAAATGCAGACAAAATTTTGGCAATTTTCAGCGAAAATATAGAAAATGATGTTAAGCTAAAAAATCGTGAGTTTTCCAAGGGACATCAGCCCAAAGTTTGCCCTTTATTGTAAATACATCTGGTTAATAGTATTTTAAGTGACTAAATTTATATTACTTACCTTTGGTTATAAATGTACAACACAAGTAAACTAAAGATTTTACGTTTCTTTCTTTAATATTTTACAATTCTCATTTAAGTCACCTACTTCTGCCTTTTTTTCGAAGCTTCATCCATACTCTGAAACAAATATCTTGGAACCTGCCTGATAGTAAATGTGATGATTTTCCGAATAAGGTGAAAAGAATTAGCTAAAATATAAATCGATGGATTTAGAATTCTTGATTGCTTTTTGATTAGTTTTAGTTTTCTTATTTATTTTTTTCCTAAAGACAATTTTACTGAGCAGGTGAGTTTATATTGTTAATAGATCATTTGGGAACATTCTGAATAAGAATGAAAAGAATAAGCTAAAACGAAAACAAATGGATTTGGTTTAGTATTGCAATAAAAACACCTGGAGCATGTGCATCGCTTTAGCACCTTGAGAAATATTGTGGCTGATCCACAAATTTCAAATTTATATCCGAATGGAGTGAGAAGAAAAACATACTGTTTTTCTTCACGTTCTGTCTGTCTGCCGGTCTGTCCCGGTTTTGCTACTTTAGGCACTTCCTGGTAAGCGAGGACGATGAAATTTGCAGGCGTATCAGGGACCAGACCAGACTAAATTAGAAATAGCCGTTTTCCCCATTTGACCATCTGAGGGGGAGTGGGGGCCGGTTAGTTCGGAAAAAAAGAAAAAATGAAGTATTTTTAACTTACGAACGAGTGATAGGATCTTAGTGAAATTTGAAGTTTGGATCCGGTGACATTGGGGGGAGTTGGAGGGGAGGAGAAACCTAAAATCATGGAAAACGCTTAGAGTGGAGGGATCGGGATGCAACTTGGTGGGGAAAATAAGCAGAAGTCCTAGATACATGATTGACATAATCGGAACGGATCCGCTCTCTTTCGGGTATTTGGGGGGGGGTGTTAATTCTGAAAAATTTGAAAAATAAGGTATTCTTAACTTACATACGAGTGATCGGATATCAATGAAATTTGATATTTAGAAGGATATCGTGTCTCAGAGCTGTTATTTTAAATCCCGACCGGATCTGATGACATTGGGGGGGGAGTTGGGAGAAGGAAACCTAAAATCTTGAAAAACACTTAGAGTGGAGGGATCGGGATGAAGCTTGGTGGGAAAAATAAGCACAAGTCCTAGATACGTGATTGACATAACTGAAATGGATCTGCTCTGTTTGGGGGTCTTGGGGGGAGGGTTAATTCTGAAAAATTAGAAAAAATAGGTATTTTTAACTTACGAAGGAGTGATCGGATCTTAATAAAATTTCATATTTAGAAGGACCTCGTAACTCAGATCTCTTATTTTAAATCCCGACCAGATCTATCGTCATTGGGGGGGGGGGGGAACCGGAAATCTTAGAAAATAATTAAAGTTGAGAGATCAGGATGAAACTTGCTGGGAAAAATAAAAACAAGTCCAAGATACGTGACTGACATAACCGGACCAGATCCGTTCTCTTTGTTGAAGTGGGGGGGAAGTAATTTGAAAGAATTAGAAAAGATGAGGTATTTGTAACTTACGAACGGGTGATCATACCTTAATGAAATTTGTTATTTAGAAGGACCTTGTGCTTTAGAGCTCTCATTTAAAATCCTGACCAGATCCGGTGACATTGGGGGGAGTTGGAGGGGGAAACCGGAATTCTTGGAAAACGTGAAACTTGAGGTATCTTTATCTTACGAATGGGTGATCGGAACTTAATGAAACTTGATATGTAGAAGGATTGTATGTCTCAAATGCTCCATCAATTCGAATCGGATCCGGGGACATAGGGGGCTGGAGGGGGGAAACAGAATTCTTGGAAACCAGAAATCTTGGAAAACGCTTGAGAGTAGAGAGATTGGGATGAAACTTGATAGAAAGAATAAGCACAAGTTATAGATACGTGATTGGCATAATTGGAACGGATCCGTTGTCTTGGAGAGGGCTGGGGGATGTTAATTTGGAAAAATTTGAAAAATTGAGGTATTTTTAACATAAGAACGGGTGACCTGATCTTAATGAAATTTAATATTTAGAAAGAACACATGCCTCTAAATGCTTATTTCGAATCCCAACCAGATCTGCTGACATTGGGGGGAGTTGGAGGGGAAAACCGGAAATCTCGGGAAACGCATAGAGTGGAGAATTTTGGGTGAAACTTGGTGGATAGAATAAGCAAATGTCGTAGATACGTGATTGAGGTATCCGTACTGGATCCGTTCTCTTTGGGGGAGCTATGGGGTTGGGTTCAGTGCTTTGGCGAGTTTGGTGCTTCTGGACGTGCTAGGAAGATGAAATTTGTAGGCGTGTCAGGAAGCTGGACAAATTGACTTGATAAAGTCGTTTTCCCGATTCGACCATTTAGGGGGCTGAAGGGAGAGGAAAAATTAGAAAAATGAGCCATTTATAACTTACGAGTGGGTGATCAGATCTTAATGAATTTTTATAATTAGGGGGACCTCGTGACTTAGAGCTCCTATTTTAAATCCTGACCGGCATTAAGCCTCTGATTTTCCTTTTAAACCAATCTATTGATTCTTAGAATTTTGTTAGAGCTCATACCATATGAGCTCTTGGCTCTTGGCCCTTCCGGCCTCGTCACAAGTGCCATATGAGCTCTTAGCTCTTGTTGTATTGGTAATTCGAGAATTATTGAAAAAAGTACTTGATTTACTTTGTCGATAAACCCTTTTTTGTCAGGCAGATCACTTGGCCAACACGACGCGAAAAAAAAATCAAATCAGAAATTCCCTATTGAGCTCTAATACTTGACCTTTCACCCAATAAAATTTATTCCAGTTAGTTTAGCATGACCTCGCTTGTCCGAGTGCAAAAGCGATAACAAAAATTGCCTGGTTTTCCAAAAACTAGACCATTAACAAACTTGTTCTGCGATAATAAAGATAAATGGTGTTCTGTTCAGAATGAACAGCTTCGTAAGGATAAAATGGCTGGTTCCATTTCTTGCCCATCTTTTTCTCATCTCCGGGGAGATATACAGTTACGGATAATGGTCATTCACATAATAATTTAGACAATGCAGTTCATGTCAATGATATAAATAGGTGTTGTAGTGGGGCCGTTAAGCATAATAATTGTGTGCTTCTGGCAAAAAGCACCAAAATTGGCCAAAATATAGATTAAGCACGAGAAATCTAATGGTGAGGGGAAGCACGTCGAGCGGGTACTCTAAAGCACCTTTACGAGCGCCCGAAGCTCTTAAAAATGTGCGAGTTTACCAGCATCTTTAGAGAATCATCGAAACCTCTAAATATACATTTTAAGATATGGCGATTCCAATGGTGGCAATTACTCTGAAGCGCGCAATAGAACGCTAAAAAATGTATAAAACGCAAAATAGGAGAGTCTACCACATGTAATACGAAAACAGGCGAAAACATACATTAGAGTACTAGAAGTCCGAAGATTACAAGTAACACCTCGAGTCTGCGCGTCCAAGCGCAAATTTGCATACTCAAAAGCGTGAAAAAAGCGCAAAACTGATAAAGAGTTTAAAGAAACTCCAAAAAAAGTAGTTATGTAGTACAAGGTATTGGGAACCCAACAATCAAAGGTAGAAAGTCGAGCGATTGCTTTATAACACCTTTGCAATCGCTGAAAAGTGTGCTAAAAACGCAGAACTCACCTGCTTGTTAAAGAAAGTTCAGATTTGGTAGAAACACGGTTTGAAATACAGAAAGTTGAATGGTGTTGAGAAGAAAGTGAATCTTTAAGCCAGAATCTGGTACAAGCTTGCCTTAATGCCCCTTTCGAGCACGAAAATAGAATAATTTACAAAACATTAGTTTCTTAAAACAAGCGATAACTCGAAATGACATCAAACATACAACACGAAGAGCAATTTAGAGTCTCAAGCAGAGCCAGTGACATTTAATGGCACGAAGAGAATGAAGGATTTCGCACACACATAGAAGCCTACATAGCAATTTTTTGCAGATGCGCAACCAAAATAGCCATTTCCGTTTGCTACTTTAGCGACATTGTCTTGATTGTCATTCTTATTTGAAAATTGAATGCAAACTAAGACAATAAATATCAAATAATATGGTACTTCGTTGAGATATCAGATCACATGTTGAACAACTGGGATTCCAAGTTTAGCTTAAGCCTCAAAAGGGACACCAAAATACATAATACACAAAAACAAATTACAATTGCCAGGATCCGTGGCAAGAACATAATTCGGTGCGCTCAAGTGAGCTGATCTTGCAGTTGCAGCGCACAGAGCATTGCTTTTTGACACTGCATGGTTTAAGCTCTTAACAGGAGACAGAAGATTGGAGCAGGGTTGACCGTCGGGGAGCCCATAGCCCATTACGAGTCTTTTCCCATCCGTAATTGTTGGGGTTCTACATGATTTTGGACTTATTGACGTCAAAACGACGTCAACTTGCTTGTGAGTCATTTGTGAAATACTTACGAAAGTATTGGTAGATTTCTTCTGTATCTTGTATAAGACGTCTTGATTTTGGCTTTATAAGGTTGATTAGGACAGTACCATCAAAAACCTTGGAATTGGCGTGATGTTTCTCGGTCACAACTTCAGAAGAATAAACTTTGAGCAAAGTTCCAATATCAGACTTCTTGCCGGATCTCAGATTCCCTGATCAGAGATTGAAGGAGGGCAAGGCTGGTTCTCGTGTCTGAAAAGCTCTTCCAAGTCAGAGCCTCTGGTGTTGCGGCCAATATAGAGTTTGTCAAAGAGGGCCGAATCTGACTTGGTCATATGAAGGATCGATTTTGATTTCGGTATCGAGGATAGAATGGGAGTTAAATAGTGGCATCTTGTTTTGGTGCATCGATGAATCAATAGATTTTGTGCGTTTTACGAAACTCTCTTCCACAAAAGTATCACACCATAATTCGGCAAATCATTACGAACCCATGTCGTGATGTTCAGTAGTCCGCTGTTCCTTCACATTTCGGAGTTCTTCAGCCATCTTTACCCTTTTTGGTGCTGCAATCATGAGTCTCCTGAAAGTGGATCGTGGGTTTTGATGTTGAATGCATTCGCTTGATCTAGCAGGATAGAAGAAAATGGTTTGCCTCTAGCAGAAACTACAAACTTTCCTGTTTCGAATTCCCTGTAAACAGATGGACAGACTGACTATATTGTCTACATATCTCTGATATGTACAGACAACTATCAGGCATAGTTTTGATGATAAAGGACATATAGAGCTATAAACATCCAACTATTTTAGTAAACAGAAAAAAGTATGGAGCATATTTTGATGCACTTCTGAGTATTTAAAAAAAAAAGATTCCCAAAAAAGAATTGGATTCAATTAATCGAGCGAGGTCAGAGTCAAGGGACTTAAGTCAAGCTTAGTCCCAAACTTTACTTTACTTTACTCTGTAACTAGCTTTACTATGATTGTTCACAATTCGATTGTTTTTATGAGCTTGTGAAGTCTGTTTTCAGATTCTCATACTACAAAAGTGTTTCAAATTTGTGATTTCATGATTAAGTAGAAGAGAAGTCCACCACTTTTACTGGTGTATTCACCAATATCAAAAATGCACCTTCCCATGGTACATGGCCGGGGAATAAAGTTTATGTTGATAATTTGGCCAAGTCTAGGTCAAAGAATCCCATGGTTTATAGTGATGCCAAACTGTGGAAATTGTTGGGTTAGAAAATAGAAAATAGATTTTCTTCAATCAATTCTTGCTCTTAAAGCTGACATTTACGATTTGACTCGGTTAATTTCTGCAAATTAAATAAAGCAATAATATCATTCCCAGATCAGTTCAATAATTTTTAATTTAAAATTATTGTTAGCATTATTAATATCTTTTGCTTCTTATGAACGGAATAGAAAGTCACTTAAAAAGGCTAATTTCGGCGCAAATCATTATTGCAATTACCTATAGTTTATAGGGTGCTATAGAGCGATCGTTCGACTTCATACCGATCACTATTGCGTTCCCCATATTTAGTAATATATATCCACTTTTTTCGGTGTTTCTCAGAACATTCCATCAGTTTTGTGCTTTTGCGCCCTTTTCAGCGCGCAAATACGCGCTTGGACAGAGAAACTAGAGCAGCGCCTTGTAATAGTCGAAATTTTAGTACTCTAAACTGTGTTTTTGCCAGTTTTTGTATTCCATGGAATAGACACTTCCATTTTGCGCTTTATACACATTCTAGCACTCTATTGTGCGCTTCAGAGCAATTCTTTGCTTTTTATTTAGCCACCATTGGAATCTCCATATTTTAAAACGCACTGTCAGATGTTTTGATTCGTCTGTACAGACTTGTAAACTTGCGCTTTTTTAGACCTTCGGGTGCTCGTAAAGGTGCTTTTCAGCGTCCGCTCGACGTGCTTCTTGTCACCATTAGATTTCCCGTGCTTTAATCTATATCTCCAGTGATTTTGTTGTTTTTTTTGCCAGGAGTGAACGATTCTAGTGATATTTTAGGTTTGAGAACCCCATTATTTCCCAATATTATGGCATTTGAAAGCGAAAGATCCAACTGTCTATGGTAGTGGATGCAGATAAAAGGAAATTGTGATACCGATATATACAACCAAATTTATAACTATTCAACATAAATGATTTGTACTAATTTTGAATTTAAACTCTTGTTGGCAATTACACTATAATAATCGTCATGCTTGAATGTTTGGCGCGGAAATTTCAGGTTCCTATGAAAAAAAAAGTACTAAATATCATATTTTTCCCAAGGGCCACGTGTATGTTTTCATTTATTTTAGGGCCCAACCGATATATCGCCGGGCTGATAGGGAGGTCAGTGTCATTATCGTAGATTAGAAAAAAATAGGATGTCGGGTGGTTTTTCTTTGTGTGTGCAACTTATCTAAAAGATGACGCTAGATTTCATCAGGTAATTTTTGCTTGTCCAGTCCTTGAAGGCGAAGCCACCATCTAAGACCGATCATTGCGGAGAGAAACAGCAGAGGTTAGTCAAATAAAGTCAGAGTATGTTTATTCTCAAAACTTCTCAATATACACTTAGTGCAGCAATGTTTGAAATGTATGGTGAGCTCAAAAACGTACAACTTGTACTAGAACAACTAAAAAGAATACAATGAACCATACATTTCAGTTTAATGAATGTTCACTTGGGTAGGTGAAAGACCAAAAATACAAGCGATTAAAACCATGATATTCAATAATGGGTGCAGTTAAGGGGAGGGGAAGGGGATTAAAGTTCCAAGGTGTCCGCTCCGCGTGCCGACACCTTGGAAAATTTACATTGAAAATTTAGCCATTTTGTGTCCACATTTGTCGGCATACTGGACTATTTTGTCGAAAACCTAAACTTAAAGCCCTAGCTGCATCCCTGTATCCAGTGTGCCTACCATAGATTTTTTGGTAAGGGATCCTATCATATAAATGCATAGTAAATTTTTAACACAAGTCTGTGAATGATTAAAACACAAATTCCCGCTATAGAAATTTGGGTTTCAATAATCAGTTTCAATAACTACCTTTTACTTCCTTCAATGAGATTTTCACGTTTTTTTTTGAATCCACAGTGATTCCAGGCCATTAAGGCTCTTCTTTGGGGCGGTATAAACTAGGGAGAAACATGTCAGTATGAATATCAACGGAAAATGCTGGATTTAATTTACCGGCAAATCATATCGTTATCGTACTGGAAGGACACCCATATATCGGTATTGAACCCCAAAATTCCATATTGGCAGGGTCTTAATTTGTTTATTTACTTTCTGCATGTTAGCTTTTTTCCCAAGGATGCTCGTATCAAACCATGGCTGTAGAGTATCGTAAAAGGACTCGTTTGAGAAGATACTAAGGGTTCTAGAGCATTTAAGTAGCAAAAGCCCCATTATTGGAAATGTTTTAATTTTGTTAATCAAAGCAATAATTTTGGCTCGAAGAGGTCAATTGAAAGGCGGTAAAAATACTTGAGATATTCAGCCGGTTTACACCGGCCGAAAAGCTAAGAATAATAGTTGCAAAAATAATCAGACATTGGTAGCAACTATCCAAGATTT